>NC_142938.1:23837919-23882919 GCF_046866305.1 Octopus bimaculoides | reverse complement strand
TGGCAGAATGTTTACTGCGTCAGAAAAAGTTCTTTGCGTTATTTGTTTCGAATCTTTACTGTCTTTGAGTTCAAATCCATCAACGCCAACTTTGCTTTACATCTTTCTAAAGTCGATAAAATAAAGTACAGGTTAAATACTGGGGTTTGATATAATCGTCCATACCACTCCCCCAAAAGTGGTGGTCTTGCTTATGTTTTAGAAAATATTCAGGGAATAAAAATCTGCCAGAAATAGTAGAGTGCTGCAGAAAGTGCTTTGCGTTATTTTTGTTAAATAAACTTCACGTTCTGTGGTCTAATTTTACTATGTCGAATTTCTTTTCATCTTTAACCTGGTTCGATGACATACGTTTTGATTAAGTGCTGAGTTGTATTAAGTCGACATTACTGCGAATTCATGGCCTTGTGTCAATATAAGAAGTCAGCATTCAGTTACTTCTTTTTACGTAGTCAGAGTCAACTTGCTTTAATTCCTCTGTGAACTTTTAAATGAGAAAACGGAATCTTGTCAAATAACTGTATATGCATCAGTGTTACTTGTAGTTTCAAATCTGTTTAGTGGAATGAAATTATAAGAGAGAGGGTGAGGGAGAGAGAGAGAAAGAGAGAGAGAGAGATGCAATGTCTGCTGCGCACTTACAATCTTCCCTCAAGTATTTCCGTCGATTTACTCGGTTTCTACGGAACATTCTTCTTTACTTTATCCATGTGTTTTTATGATGGCGGACCACCATCCGAAGCGTTGAACTCTCTTTCCTTCTGGCAGCGTAAAACTAATTATCTTGTGTTCCTACTAATTTGTTTTTGTTCCTGGAATGATTTAGATATCATTTCCACCCGTTGATGCATACCTATCCCCTTTTATTACAACAGGATTAAATTTCCATTATTACACGACGATACCCTTCCACCCACGCAAAATTTGTGACTCTGTGTCACTGTTAAAAACACTTTTAATATAATTGAGACTATGTTCCTGGGGATCAGGTTGATGGGAGAGACTGTAAAGTCTTAAACATTAAATACCTTACAGTATTTTCTCACACCGCACCCCTTACAATTTGAGTTCAAATCTCACAAGAATGAGCATTATATGTTCCTCCTTGGTCAGTATAATCAGGACGATTAGTGTATTAAAATCTTAGAGATGAAATATCTTATGGACCTAATCATTACCACTTCATCCACAGTTGACAATTTATGAAGTTTCTAACCATTGTTCCGTCTCTCTGAAATATCATATTGACTACTAGCGTTAGAAAATAATACTCTCCAGGTCTCTGTGAATTTCAACACTCAGCCTTTCCTAACATTTTATATACGAAAATATAAACATTGTTTGTTCTGACTGTCTGGTCTAAAGAAGTCCTAATCTGAGGAATGCATCTGCCATTATTCAGATTCTAGTATCTAATATCAGCGGAATTATTTTCGAATCAATGATGTGAAATTTGGTAAATTACGAGGGTTCTCCTTCTGTAGGATAACATATTGCTCGTGCAGTGGTAGATTTGGTCAAGAATGCCTATGACCAAGAACAGCAGATATCTGTATTCCAACAAAAATACAGTGTTGTAAAATCTAACGCTGTCTTGGAAGTGCTCGTAACTGCGATTCCTTGGTTTGTTCATTATATTACGGTGATACAGTGCTGTTTCTCTTTGGTTAAGCAATATGACAGCAGATGTAAGATTTACCGTTTGAGGAACTCTCTGGTGAGAATGTTTGGCATTTCAAAGTTAGCAATAGGCATTCATAGATCCACATGAAAGACGCAATAAATTTTCTTTTGAAAAACAAATGTTACTGTCTCTGTTATTAGGAACTCTTGTATTTCTTCTATTTTGAATGATATTTACATTTCTTTCTCTTATGTTGACACTATTTTTTCAACTGTTTTTCTGTTTTGAATAATATTTACATTTCTTTACCGTGATACTAATTTTCTACCATTTTTAAAGCGACAAGAACCCTAGATCTATCTTTAACAATTAATCGTCTTTTTCGTACTTTCTGTCGTTGTTCTGCAGCTATTCTTCTTTTCTTTTTCGGGTGCCGTATTGTTTTCTTATATTTCATCTAATATTCTTTCAGTTAATCTTATTCTTTTTGTCTCTAGCCTTGATTTTGCTCCTCGTTGTCGTTTTACAGCACTTCTTTTTCTCTCCAATCAAAGATGAGCATTTTCTCTCTGACCGAGAACTTGTTCACCAATTTTACTTTCATTCTTCTCTTGTATATTTGAAAGACTAAATTATGTGTTGCTGTTCTATAGATTTCTCTTTCTCATATTCTTTGTCTAATTTTTCTCTCACGAGCTAACCACCACTGCTTTTCCTCGATTTTTTTTCCATGTCCGTGATCGCAATAAATGAGAGATATAGAACGAATTGAGGTGTGGGTTGTAAGGGAAAAGAAACAAGAGAGATAGTTGGTGTGTGTGTGTGTGTGTGTGTGTGTGTGTGTGTGTGTGTGTGTGTGTGTGTGTGTGTGTGTGTGTGTGTGTGTGTGTGTGTGTGTCCTTGTAAACAATAAAAGATCAGGTACAAATATGAAATATTTACATTAAAAAGGATATTAATTAAAACAAAATAATTACTCCAACTTTTAAATTTGTAAAGAATTCCGAGACAGATAGCAAAGAAAAGGAAACCTTTGAAAATGAACAAACAAAAAGAAAGCGTAAGATTTCTGCAATATGATATTAAACAGAAAGTGGATGATGTATGCAAAGAGGTACAACAGAACGATCGACTTATGAAATCCTAACCAACAAGAATAAAAAATACCATTTTGATATTTTTTCTTGAGTTAAGGGAACAAATATGAAAGCTGCTCGAAAGATTTAATTTGAAAAGGAAAATAACAATACTTTAAAATGAATATTAATTATAAAAAGATAATTACTTCTGAGACAAACAGCAACAAATTTTATGAAAATGTCTGTATTTTAATAACAGACACAAATGTCGGCTAGTTGGTTCATTTCTCCAATTGCGCTTGAAATCGTATAGAAAGAGTGTGGAGGGAAAGAGAAAGAGTAAAAAAAGACTCAGTAAGAAAGAGGGAAAGAATGAAAGAGACAGTGGGATGGGGAGAGAGAAAGTAACTGATGGAGTAATGGAAGGAGTTCAAACTTTGCGAGACATAGGTTTTCAATGAAATAGATTGCAATTATGTTGAGAAAGATCAGAAAAATAACAACGTATATATATATATATATATATATATATATATATATATATATATATATTGCAAATATACAAATGAGATATCTATTTTTATTTAATTTAAGAGCCTTTTTTGTTTTGAAATTAGCGTTCATTTCATCATTTTATATAAGCACCAAGATAAAGGTTAAATTTGAATAATTGTATTTATGCCGTAGTTTCTATAATGGCAAAAAGTACTTCCAAAGTTACCCGTCATATGATAGATAACACTCTAATGTTAATTATAAGGAAGAGTTAACTTCTATTTCCGATTTCTTAAAGAATACGAAGACACATAACAGCAATAGTTTTAATAAAAGTGAAAAAGGAATCATTGTAAATGCATATATAAACAGGATCTTGATAGCATATGTAATGAGATATTAATTTAAAATACGTTACAACGATTACTTGTACTAACAAAGAAATATTATCTTCTGTTTACGAATTTCTAACCATAAAATTTGTTCATAGAAATAATTTATTTCTACCAAGGCGGCGAGTTTGCAGAAACGTTCGCGCACCGGGCGTAATGCTTAGCAGTATTTCGTCTATCCTTACGTTCTGAGTTCGAATTCCGCCGAGGTCGACTTTGCCTTTCATCCTTTCGGGGTCGATAAATTAAGGACCAGTTACGCACAGGGGGTCGATGTAATCGACTTTATTCCTTTGTCTGTCCTTGTTTGTCCCCTTCTATGTTTAACCCCTTGTAGGCAATAAAGAAATAAGAAATAATTTATTTCTACCATTGACACAAGGTCTAAAATTTTATGGATGGGGGTGGAGCGAGTGCCAGTTGATTACATCGACTCCAGTGCCCAACTGGTAATTATTTTATCGACCCCGAAAGGTTGACAGGTAAAGTCGACACTGAAGGTATTTGAACTCCGAACGTTAAAATTTCTGCCGAAAACGCTGATTGGTTACTTTATATTGTCTACATCCAACTAGCATTTTCGTTCTTCTGCCACTGTGCCTAGTATAGCGGTATAACATCTCATCCTTCAATTAGAACCAACAAACAAAAAGAATTTGATACGGGACTTAGCGTTATATAATTTGTATGTGTGTGTGTGTGTGTGTGTGTACATGTACCCTTAACTGTGATCATGCGTGTAAATATGATAATCGCTTAGTTAAAAGGTGGGGATAAAGACATGGATTTAAGAGAAAATATATGAAATATAAGAAATATATTGTAAAATTAGTTACAAGTGAATGTCACTTACCAAGAAAACGACTTAATGATCCTAACTTTAGTCATTTTAGATAACGATGGAAAAATTTGAGACATTTAAAAAAAATATGTAGCTGTGACATATCTAAAGGTGTTTCCATATATGAGAAACATCTTGACCGTGAGAAACATTTAAACGACATTAAGGCAATTGTTAAGGTGGCGTGCTGGTAAAATCGTTAGCCTTATTTTGTCCGGCTTTACGTTCTGTGTTCAAATTCCACCGAGGTCGGTTTTGCTTTTCATCTTTTCGGGGTCGATCAAATAAGTACCTGACGAGTACTGGGTAAGATGTAACTGACTTACCCACTCCTCCGAAATTGCTAGCCTTGTGCCAAAATTTGAAACCAATATCAATGCAAATGTCCAAATGATCTCTTAATGATCTCTTATGCTCTCCTACTTTTTCGTGTAGCATGTCTCAAATATAACTCCCACTGAACTGAAAAATGTGTGTGTTTGTGACAGAACACAATTCCTTCATTTCCATACAGGATTATCTTCCAGGCCTTCTTTGTAATACATGTCCTAGTACAAAAATTGCCAAGGCAATTAAATGTACATGATTAAAAGAAACAGCTATTTTTCTTGATGTCATTTGGTGAGCTATACCTGTTGAAGAATATATTAAATTTTCATTAATTATTGATGAATGTACAGACAAAAAAAAATAATAAACTTCTAATTCTAGCTAGATTTTACAGCCATAGTTTTAAAAAATTAGTTAACAAGTTTTTAACTCTTTTGGTAATTTCATTACTGCCTGAAGCTTGTATAATTCTATAATAATTTCAGTAAAAAACACGGCGTCTGATGGGGTGTGCAAGTGACAGTGCAAATACAACTGATGAGGTTAAATGTGATGGTAAAGTTTTCTAGAAAGCTGGAATACTTTTTGCAAAAATATTTTTTCTTTCTACTAAAGGTGCAAGCCTGAAATTTTTTGGAAAAGAGCTAGTTGATTACATCAACCCCAATACCTGACTGGTACTTATTCCATCCACCTCGAAACGTTGAAAGTCAAAGTCGACCAAGGTAGAATTCTAACTTAGGAGTAAAGCCAGAAGACATGCCGTTAAGTATTTTATGTGGCATACTACTGATTCTCTCAGCTCGCTGCCTCTTTTCTGAATAACTATATATGCAATTCAATGCATTTATGTGCATTTTATGCACGTGCTGAGCTTCCAATTTCCTTAGAGCAGTTGACTAGAATTTTTCTTTTAATGTCCAAACGTCTAGATCAATTGATTTATTACGGCCTTCTACTTCATATAGCCTGCCTCACTGTATGCGTTAGTGACAAAACAGTCCCCGCATTTCAATACTGGATCATCTTCTAGGTTTTCTATTTAAGCCATGTCCTGATAAATAGCAAACAGCCGAAGTACATTATCTTAATAGGCAGAATTTCAGAAATTTACCCAGACTAATCCTAAAAGAGATTTTAAACCTTGCAGTGCACAGTGGTTGTCAAACCAGCAAGTGGTAAACATACTACTAAATGAAATACTAGTACTTATATTTCATACTTTAGCGATATTAGATGTCATAACTTCAATATCTATAATACAAGATATACAGAATTCCACTTGTAAAAATTACCATACATTTTTAACTGTTCCTTTATCATATATAAATAAAGTTTAGAGATTCAAGCTGCAACCTTCAAAATTCATAAGCAGTGTACTTTTATCAAGAGTAATATAAAAGATGTTCTTGATAATTTCATAGAAAAACAAGTACTATTGAAAGCTGGCATCAATGATCGTTCAGTTTCTTTTCACTTAGGTGAAATATTCCTGTTGTAAAAATTAAAAGTATAGATGTAAAATACTCTTCAACAATCTAAACTAAAAGAACTTAAATAAATTCAGCTTAGGATAATGAACCTTTTGTATGAAACTAAACAAAGACATGAAGAGACAGTTTATATTATCTACAATGTTTCCTAGATTACAGCTGTTTGAAGCTTTAGCCACCTCCAATTATTTCATTATGAAATTTCCTTTTATTTTTTAAGAAAAAGTGTATGAAGATATCAATAAAGAATTTCCGGAATTTAATTTACCAAAGAATGACATTTCGGTGTCTGAGAAATAGTACTACTTTATTTCCTAAGAAAAATCTGGAGATAAAATTCGTTTCGCTCTTATCTAGACATTTAAGATAAATTTATTTTCATTGCCTCGTGTTTCAGCTGCAACTAAAAGGCTGTTTTCTATACCTCTAAGATCTTGTTCTCGGTTAAATAAGGAAACATTAAGTACTTTGTTATAGAGAACATTTAAGAAATGTTTAGAATGGTAAACGGTTGGAAAATTACGCAAAATAAACGAGGGAGAATATATATACTCTTTTACTCTTTTATTTGTTTCAGTCCTTTGACTGCGGCCATGCTGGAGCACCGCCTTTAATATATATATATATATATATATATATATATATATATATATATATATATATTTACATATGAGTGTACTTATTTATACACACGCACGCGCACACGCATTTACATACATATATATCAATTTAATCTACACAATTGCAAAAGAGCTACTAATAGTTTCATGCTTTACGATACATTAAATTGGTAAATTTATAAAACATGCCATGTATTTCCAAGCAATCTTTCGGGCTCAGTACATACGTTAGGAGTATTAAAAAACCAGAATGCAAACTATGAGAAAACATGAGAAAAAAAGCGTAAAGAAAAAATGCGAAGAATGTTGATGCAAGAAGTGGAACGAACAGAAAGAAAGGTAAAGTAAAAAACCAAGATCTTCGTCCTCTTTGACTATAGAAACCGTAATCGATGTAGCTGGTGCAGATTAATATAACAGAAGAGAGTCCAAAGTCTGTGAGATAGCTACTCAGTCCGGAGCGGGTGTTGTCTTCCAGTTCGAAAAAAGAAACCTATCCGTATGGTTGCATTTTCTAAACATTTCCGATCTGGAACTAAGCAGTGTGATGGAATTCTTGAACCTATAAAGACTGTGCTATGATTCAGCAACGCATAAGTTGCATTTCTTAAATCCGTTAACATATGGATTGGTGTTCTCGATGTTTCTCCACTTTATTGTATGTGGTGTGAATTTGATCTTTAATCCCCATATATGGCTAGCCATCTTAGTGGGATTACTTTTGTCGATGTGCCAGAAGCGTTTTGTAAAATCGTCTTCCCTAATCCCGATATAATTCTTATTTTTGGTTAAGGTTATCTTGAAGCGTTACTGTGACTTCTGCTTCTCATGCGGCTGAGTTTGTCATACATACCTGGTCAAGTGGGTAAGCTTGAGGGTTCCAACAGTTGCAACCGGGAGTGGGCTCTTGATAATGTTTACAAATGGTAATGTTCATATTAAAACAGAGAACGAAAATCTTGATTTTCTTACTTTTCTTTGCTTTTTGCCTCAACCCTCTTCGTGCTTTTCCTTCTCGATTTTTCTCCTGATTTTTCATAGTCTAGCGTTCTGGTTTTTAAATATATCTAACATATGAACTAAGTTTGAAAGATTGCTTGGAGATACATGGTATGCTTTATAGATCTGTCAATTTAATGTATTGTAAAGTATGAAACTATTTGTTGCTCTTTTGTAATCGTCTTTATTAAATTGATATTCATCTCTCACTGGATGGAGTACTTTTTTATTGATCCTACCAATATTGGATCTGTGAACTGTGTGTGTGTGTGTGTGTGTGTGTTTGTGTGTATGTGTGTGCGTGCGTGTGAATGTATGCTTGATAAGAATAACTGCTGGATGAAACATCTGTTAAAAGCAATGAAATTAAGGAACCTTTTTCGTTTTAAATCAACTTTATGATCCTCACTAAATTTCTCGTTCGCTCATTAAGGTTTAGACATAGCAAAAATCTCTTATTCAAATTCAAATAAATCTTTCAACGGTTGCAGAATATTTTATTGATTTGCTGTATTTGCTATCAGTCAATGTGTAAGGCATTGATCGATCTTTAGTGGAATACGTTAAATAAAACACATTCTTGATAATTCAATGTATCATAAATAAATTTCAATAAATTCAAATATACTTTGCTCACCCTGAGTATTCAGAAAGTACTCGTGTCATGTTAAAACTACCCGAAGGGTGGTTTTAACATGACACGAAGAAGACAACAACTACAACAAGAAATGAAAAGGCATTAGGGGTCGCAGACAATGACAGGTGAAAACATCAGAGAGGAAACCATGGGTGCTGTTGATGCTAATCACACGACATCTACTTCTTCCAACTCAAGATAGCCAGAACAGGAGAAAGACGAAGCAATTCTTTACATCCTCTGCACAACCAGCATGTTTTTTTTTCAAACTGCCTTTGCACAACCCGATGTAATTCTTATTTTCCGTTAAGGTCATCTTGAAGCGTAGCTGTGACGTCTGCCTCACATACGTCGGAATTTATCACATACGCCTAGTCAAGTGGACAAGTTTCAGGGTTTCGGAAGTTACAATTGAGAGTGGGCTCTTGGTGATGTTTACGAGTGAGGTAGAGCGCAAATAAACCAAGAAGTTTCCTCCTCCATACAGAGCAGACCAGAAGCTACGAATAGCAGTTCTCCCCACCCACATCATCTTGTGGTGGTGATGATGAAATTGGGAGTGAAGGAAAAGGGAAAGCGTAGAGCGAGGTGGCAGCGAATAAAGAAGAATGGAAAACAGAATGAGTCCGAGCTGAAGACAAGTAAGATATTGCAAGTCCCTAACCGTTGTCGCCCCAACACCTAGGGTAGATATTACAATAGATATTAGATATTATTATGGATATCATATACACAGTATCATCACTAGTGGTAGAGTTTGAGACTGGTTTGAGACAGTTGTCATGCTTCAGATAGCTTACAAGGACGCTGCCATGAGCAAATCACAAGTTTACAACTGGTTTTCACACTTTAGGAATGGTCACTTGTCACTTGAAGATCAATCTCGTTCAGGGCTCCCGAACGAATGAAACATCATGAAAATTCCCGAACTGGTCTTGGAGGACCGTCGCCGAACAATTGATGAACTTGTTGATATGACTGGTGTGTCCTGGAGCTCCTGCCAATGAATTTTGAGTGAGGAATTGTGAATGAAAAGAGTTGCAGCAAAATTTGTGCCTCGTTTGCTCACGGAAAATCAAAAGCAGTCACGACTGAATTCATGTCGCAAACTGAAAGAACAGTTGAAAGTTGATCCAGACCTTTTTCCGAAGGTCATTACCAGCTACGACCTGAAAACGAAGTAGCAGTCAGGTCAATTGAAGCATTCAATGTCACCAGCCCCCCCCCCCCCACCAAATCGAGTCAAGTGAAGTCCAATATCAAGACGGTGCTGATGTGTTTCATCGATGCGAAAGGAATTGTCCACACAAAATTTGTTCCTCCTCGTCAAACTATTAACCAGACATTTTAACTTGGAAATTCTGAAGCGTTTGCAAGATGCAGTGAGACTAAAACGCCCCGACCTGTAGCAAAGTGGAGAGAGGTGGTTTCATCAAGACAATGCACCTAGCACGCCGCCTTGAGTGTGAGACAGTTTTTGACCGAAAATAAATTCACGAGCAGAACTTTCTGCTCGTGACCAGTGATAAGACTAGATTCAAATCATAAAAATAACCGCCTCAACTTCAACCATCACTTTCCTTCTCTTCCTCTTTATTATTATCTTCATCTTCCTCACTAATACCATTATCAACATTTTCATGACCGTCACCACCACTACCACCACCACCAATCTATCAACATGGGATAATGACGGTTGCCCTCAAATCTTACCTTATTGTCTTAGAAAAGGACACGTTGAATAATAAGGTCCTGTGTGTTTCCGACAAAGTAAAAGCAAGATGGTCGCAGCTGGAACACCTTTGGATGGTGACAATCGGAACACATATAGAGCTCCTTTGGGGGATAAGCAAAAACATATGAAGACAATTTTCATCCACATTATTTGATTTCCTTGGTCTTCCGTTCAGTCTTACTTTGGTACTGAATATATTGTGGTGGCGGAGGCGGAGGCGGAGACGGAGACGGAGGCGGAGACGGAGGCGGAGACGGAGGTGGAGGCGATGGTAGTGGTGGCCCCGGCGACGGTTATAGTGTTGGTGTTGGAGACGGCGGCGGCAGCGGCGGCAGTTGTTACTATCGTGGTGGCGGCAATCATGAAGATGTTGGTAATGGTATCAGTGAGGAGGACGATGACAAAGATGACGATAATGAAGAAGAGGAAGAGGAGAGTGATGGCTGAAGGTTGAGGTGGTGGTTTTTATGATGGCAGTGATAATGATACTACATCTGTAATCTTAACTTGAACTTAATTCCTCGATAATTATCAGGTTTGGTGTTAATTTGGGTATAATTTGAGGATTAATTCTTCCATAAAGTTTTCTTTATTAGAAACATTGTGTTTGAGATAATTATCATCTGACTGAAAATTAATAAGACCTTAATTATCAACTAAATTTGTTCCCTAGAATACATTTACAACCAAACGTTCTGTATTATTTCTTACATTTGGCAACATTGAAATCTTTAAGGTAAAATTCGGGACTTAAGTAATATTGGTTTCTTTTAATTAACCTTGTATAGAACGGAATAACCAACTGGCACTCCGTCAGTTATGACGATGAGGGTTCCAGTCGATCCAATCAACGGAAAGTACTGCTTGTGAAATTAACGTGCAAGTGTCTGAGCACTCCACAGATACCCTTGACGTGGTTCTAAGGTAGATTCAGCGTGACAAGGCTAACCCTTTGAAATACAGGTATTACTTACTCATTTTTGCCAGCTGAGCAGTTTTGCTCAAGGACACAACGCGCCACCGGGAATTGAACTCACGACCATACGATTGTGAACCGAATACTCTAACCACTATTCCACGCACCTTCCCTATGAAACAGAATAATGTATACTTGGAACCATTGTAACTAGAAGAATAAAGCTATAATACAGTAGTGAAATTGTATTATAGCTAATCTTAAAATATGCTAATGATTTCAAGTCATGTTTTAATTTTTATTTATTGAATTTGAATTTGTAGCTTATATTTCTATAAAAGATCCTTAAATAATATTGTATTTCGTATCTATAACAAATATACCCATCACTTTTTGCATTGTCCGAATAACAGGAAGTTTGGAAATCTGGAATTGGTGAAGTTGTTGTATGCTGTCAACTTAATGTGACAGTCCCCTGAAGGGAATAATACTGCTGTTGGTTAGACCTAGGAAGCTACACTGCTTCCTGTCGGCCTTGACACATTTCCTGTGTCCTTATGTTTACAAGGGGGAGACAGGAAATGTGTCAAGGCCGACAGGAAGCGGTGTAGCTTCCTAGGTCTAACCAACAGTAGTATTATTCCCTTCAGGGGTCTGTCACATTAAGTTGACAGCATACAACTATTGGGTTGTGCGGAAAGTTCGTGCCGATTTATAGTAGCTTACCTTTCGACTTATTTGCCATGAAACCACCTCAGTTCTGGGAAAAGGGTATTTTCAAATTAATGGAAAGATGGAGACGCATTGTGCAACAAAATGGTTCATATTCGGTTGATTAAAAATGTAATGGCAAGTATTTATTGACCTTTTTCTCTCCTTTAAAAATCGGCACGAACTTTCTGGACAACCCAATACTTCATCGTATCACTGGTGCATAAATCTCTCTGAGAGATTTAGAAATGTATTATTTCTAAATCTGGAATTGGTGTTTGTAAAATTAGAAAAGAATAGAAAAAGGACAAGATAAGAAATAGATTTTGCTAGAGAGAACGCATGCGCTATGACTTTTCTTCATATTGTTGATCACCATATTATAAGCGGTGTAATGATGCCGATTCGATTCTCAGTAGAATTCGCTTACCTAAAGCCATAAATTTTCCTGAGGATTTCATGCAGTATCCTTTGGGGTTCTCTGCCAAAACTAGATATGAATGTTAGTTAGAAATACATTCAGATTAAATTTACTGGATGCGCACGAAGCAGCGTTGATTGGAATATAGGTGTATATTTATATTTAATACATTTGTATACACTCAAACATGGAAAGATTTTCGCTGAAGGAATCATCCCAATAAAGAAATTATCTTTATAGATAATAAGTTTGACTAACACACCACTGGGATGTAAATGACGTTATCGAAAGAAATAACAATAGACTACCCTAGTAAGCACCCTAACTATAGATTACCCGTTTTAGACACTGAACTCTGGCTAGAAGCGAAGAACGGTAAGGTCCAAATCTTTCACTCCCATTATACCAAACCCATGGCTTCTAAGTACCTTGTTCACAAGAACGCAGCGATTGCGGACAATGCCTAGTTCAACATTCTTATAGCTGACTTGGTGAGAGTGATGAGGAATGTGTCTCGCATGTGCGACCCTATGGAATTGGAAAGACGCATACGACACTTCATCCGCCGCAAGCAGTTCTCTTGCTACAACCAAAAGGATAGGATTAGAGTGTACAAAGGAGCCAGGACTAAGTACAAAACCATCATAGAGAGTGATGCTAAGGGGATCTACCCGCTGTATAGGATTAAATCCTAGAACAGTATAGAAAGGACTAGTAATAAGATAAATAAGGCCAACACTTGTTATGACATAAAAATACCAGAATGTCATGTTCGTCGATGCTATTCCTTTTTAGAAAAATATTAAGTAAGGCTAATCTACGAATTAAAGTAGTAGAGAGGCCTGGTGCCCCCTTGTAGTCTGTAATACCTATCCCTTTGACAAGTCCCCCTTTACGGAGTACAATTGTGTTGTATGTAGGTTCAACCCACAGGTTAACTGTAAGGTTAGGAATGTAGTGTATAGCTTACGATATACTGAGGGACAGTGCAGAAATATGACACCTACCTACATTGGAGAGACTGCAGGCAGCATTGACCAGTGGTATAGGTGAACATTGGCGAGAGCTCAAAGAAGGGAAAAGCTCCTCAGTGCTCTACCAACATGCTCGGGCAGAACATGGAGGCTCGATTAATAGCATAGAGGTTAAAGTATTATCGACACATAGAACTGACACCACACTTACACAGATCACAGAGGCTACACATAGCAGCAGACAAACCAAGCCTCAGGAGAAAACACGAGTGGAACAGTAACACCCACCACCACACCACATCACATGACTAAAGACAGAAGGGATGAAAAGAGAGAGGGGGAAATCGTAAATAATACACAGAAACAGACAAGGTAATACACACACAATACACATATGTGCACTTAGCTGTGATACTTATGAGAAATAGAGATAGATGTATAAAAAAGAATAAATATACATATAAATAGATAAATAAATATATAAATATATTTGTCACATACTTGTAATAAATATAAGATATAGATATAGATAAAATAAATAAATAAATCTATATAAATGGCATAGATACATACAACATACGAAGCGAACCCATGCACACACAAGAAATTTCACAGACGGCCACAACAATGTCAACAACATGATTACCAACGACCGCAGCAGCAGCGGTGACAACAACAACAACAACAACAACCATGATGGCAACACCGTGGGCGAACACATACACAGAAGAACACAGGAACTGTACCATATTTTCGGGTCTTAGGACAGCAGCAACACAATGGGGTGAGCAGATGGGCTGAGGAGAAGGCCACACTGCTGCTAAAAACTATGGCACACAGACAAGCATAAACACACACACTCACACACACACACACACACACACACACACACACACACACACTCACACACACACACACACACACACACACACACACACACACACACAAACACACACACACAAGCACATGCGCACATAAGTATATACACCTTAGAACAGAATGGAGTAAGAACACACACGAAAGCGAAAACTGTCGCTGAAGAGGTCACAGATGAGTGACGAAAGATTTCCGAACAATGGACATGAGTTAAAACAATAAAATAAGAACAGTAATAAACGAGTGGAGAAAAAAATATATAGTGCGTGTCTTTATTTGGAAAAAGAAAATGACCCTCCCGAAATACAATATCTGTTTCAACACACGATTTCACATTAGGAATATATATATATATATAAATATATATATATATACACACGGTTTTGTTGTTGTTTTTTTGTCTTTTTCCTTTTTTGAACTTATATATATATATATATATATATATATATGCGTATTTTGCTTGTTTCATCATTGCATTCATTTGCTAATCATTATGACGGAGGTCTAACGACATTTGTATGAAAAAGAATAGAAATCATATAAAGTATTTGGTCTGCTCTTTTGGATTATTCCGTACAATATTGGATATAAATAAGTATTGAGTCTTTGGGAACACTTATGAATGTAATTGAATATATTTTCATATAATTAAATATATTTCTTATAATTGCATTGAATTTTTTAGAAATAAAGTCTAGCCTGAAAATATATTTTATTCCATAATTTGTTATCATCATTTTAATATTACAGTAAGTTGTTTAGAGAACTCATCATGAATTTAATATTGACTGATATGTTTGTGATTAATTTGTCTTTTGATTAATTTATTTTACTGCTGATATGTTTTCTACAAATATGCCTGTCGACCAATTTGTCATTCGGCCATTCTACTTTCTACCCAAATTTATATCGACGAATAAGCTTTCGTAAACGTTCTTGGAGCCTCACATCAAGAAAAAGCCTCGGGTTTCTGATATGGTTACAAGTTACAACAGAAAACTCCTTCCATATACGGTAAGGTGTTGCCCAGAAAAAGCCAACCGACAGATTGGAAAGGCGTCATTTACTAACTCATTCTAACATTCTAGTCTTAGTCATGCTATCTGTTCTCTCTTACTTTTATACTAAAAATTGATAAGCGTAGGAGTGGATGTGTGGTAAATAGCTTGCTTACCAACCACATGGTTCTGGGTTCAGTCCCACTGCGTGAAACCTTGGGCAAGTGTCTTCTACTATAGCCTCGAGCCGACCAAAGCCTTGTGAGTGGATTTGGTAGACGGAAACTGAAAGAAGCCCGTCGTATATATATATATATATATATATATATATATATGTATGTATGTATGTATGTATGTGTGTGTATGTGTTTGTCCCCCCAACATCGCTTGACAACCGATGCTGGTGTGTTTACGTCCCTGTAACTTAGCGGTTCGGCAAAAGAAACCGATAGAATAAGTACTAGGCTTACAAAGAATAAGTCTTGGGGTCGATTAGCTCGACTAAAAGGCGGTGCTCCAGCATGGCCACAGTCAAATAACTGAAACAAGTAAAAGAGTAAAAGAGTAAAGAGAGGACTATTCCCTTCGAAACTAACTGTTCCCGTGCCACTTCAATTTACCCCCTCTCAAATCACTCGTCACTTCCCATTGCCATTCATATTATATTCTCTCTTTCTTTCTCTCTCTCTATCCCTCTCTGTCTCTCTCTCTCTCTGTCTGTCTGTCTGTCTGTCTCTCTCTCTCTCTCTCTCTCTCTCTCTCTCTCTCTCTCTCTCTCTCTCTCTCTCCCCCTTTTCACCTGTAAAAAGTTACTCATGCATATTTTTCACCAGGTTGGTCTAGAAGTAGGGACTGAACTGGCCAGAACAGTGCCTGTCAAAACAACAAAAGTAATTATATCCAATAATTGCTCAAAAATGAGGAGGGAAAAATCTTAGAACCGGAAGTTAAATTCCCACCACCACCACCACCGCCGCCAACATGTACTAGTATCTGAAGACTTCTTATCCTATGTTATAACTGCCAGATAAAGCTATCTTGAAAAGGAAGATCTCGAGGAGAAACACTCTCCTCACCTACAAAAAGTTACGCATACATAATTCCCAACAGGTTGGTCTAGAAGTTGGGACTGACTTGACTTCATGGCTTTTGCAAGCCTTCTAAGACATGTAGCGTTGATGTGTTGGATGTTTTTCTTGAAGAGCTGCAAACTCACGACTGCGGGAAAAAACATGGACGGGGAAGAAGTTCAATTTCTGACGTTTTCGAGTAGGTATCGCTTGTTGATAGCAATTAGTAGGGAGCCTAAGGATGTATGTAAAGGGATGGAAGAAATATAATACGAGTGGCAATAGAAACATTATTTACATTATTTACATTTGATGGATATTTGTCCTCATCTTGTTTGTTGTTAACACAACGTTTCGGCTGATATACCCTCCAGCCTTCATCAGGTGTCTTGGGGGAAAATTCGAACCTGGGTTCTCATTCTTCGGGTATTTTTTTTATGTTAGCATATGGGAACCGGTATTAAGGAAGGATAAGAAAATATTAGATTTATAAGCCCTAAAAATTCACTCCATAATTTCCCACGGGCATATGACGTAGTGATTAAGAGCGTGGGCTACTAACACCAAGATTCCGACCTCGATTCCAGGCAGTAACCTGAATAATAATAATAATAATAATAATAATAATAATAATAATAATAATAATAATAATAATAATAATAATAATAATAACATCGAAAACCCAGGTTCGAAATTTCCCCAAGGCTGGAGGGTATATCAACCGAAACGTTGTGTTAACAACAAGATGAGGACAAATATTCGTCAAATGTAAATAATGTAAATAATGTACATAATTCCTCATCTCTTAAATATAGAATTGGCAACAGAAATTTGGCGGTTTGAGAGGGGGTGAAATGAAGTGGAACAAGAGCAGTCAGTTTTGAAGAGAAGAGTCCTGTCGATACTTTGATATAAAAGTAAGAGAGAACAGACAGCATGTTGGAATGAGTTAGTAAGTGACGTCATTCCAATCTGTCGGCTGTTTTTTTTTTCTAGGTGTGGTTTCGGTTATCCGTGCACAAAGCAGCAACACCTTATGAAACAGTATTCTGTTATGAGTTAGTTTCACTATCCAAGAAACATGAGAGCGTGTCAATATTGACAAGAAGTGTAGCCTTCCTTAGACTCGTGACCGCTATGTCACCGCGTGTTTCGAAAATTATGCTTTTGCGATCGAAGAATAAGAGAAATACCTGCTAAACAAAAGAAATAATGATGCACTTAGATTTCCCAGATGCAACCGAAAATATTGATTAAATCACGTATCTATGAAGGATATTATACAAATAAACGGTAGTTGCCCAAAAGCTATTACCGTCTTATGCTTCCTACGTTGTTGATAAAACAATACGCTACGAATAGAAGACACTGCCTTGAGATGAATATGAAAAGGATATTTCTAAAGTTGAGAACATTCACACGTTACAAGACAATGAATACCGCTGGATCATTGTCATTTAAACACTCTTTAAATGCAAACACATCACGTCTGACATAATTATTTGAGACAGAAAACAAATACTATGTACATTTGTGCAGATAGCTACCCAGTGGATACGGACATTTTATTCTAAATCAATACTAAAAGAGAATATTTATAAACAATTAATGCCAAATTTACCAAAATTGTACTATAATAATTTTCATTCTTAAGGTTATAATAATAATAATTATTATTATTATTATTATTATTATTATTATTATTATGATTATTATTATTATTATTATTATTGTTCAGTAGTTTTATTTTTATAACGTGCTTTCACTTCACTACCGAGCGCAGCTCTGTGTGCCTTGGGTATGTGCTGTGGTTTGCTGTGATGCTCTTATGGTTACTGTATTGAAAGTGTTTTGCGTAGGATGTGTGCAGTGCCCAGTAGTGCAATTTTCTGTATGTTATATATATTTGTAAGTCCTGGTGTTTTTGTTATGTATTTGTCTGAATATTTTTTTATTATACCTAAGGCACCTACTATGATAGGAATTGTTTCTGTTTTTAGATTCCACATTCGAGTTATCTCTATTTACAGGTCTTTGTATTTTGAAAGTTTTTCCATTTCTTTTAGGGAAACGTTGTCATCTGCTGATAATGATACATCAATTAGAAAGCATATGATTTATTGTTTCTTGTCCATCTCCACATATTCTACAGTTACTTGTTATGTTTCTTTTCATTATATGTTTTTGGTAATTTCTGGTGGGGAAATGTTTATACCAACCATGTATTTAGTATCTACAGAGTTGGATTTATGCTTTTTAATATGTTCATCTTCAATATTTAGTGAGTGTAATTAAAAAAATGAAGATAGTAATAAATGCATCAAGTAATTTGTTGTAACGTAGATAAGCTCGTCGCCACTTTTATATCGTGGCGCTATATGTCACTTTTATAATTTATAACAGGGTTATATACGACACCACGGAATGGGGTAGACACCAACTGTCTCTACTTGATGTATTCTCAAATACTCTGCCAAAAACTGTAACCAATCCAAAGCAACTTTCAACGTATTACAACAACGTCTCAACAATTTTCTACGACTCCACGAACTCGCAAACACCTTTCGATTTCCTGCGATTTCTCATCTCCCACTTCCAATCAAAACACGCTGCTACTTATACGAGTTCGGCTAGTCCATTCTCACAGGGGGTGTCATGATTCTATCCATAACATCTCCCCTTTTGAGATTTGTTTTCTGTAAGAAGTACAAATTGTTTGTTGAATTTTATCTTTTTTTTTTTTCATCCTCACCTCTCCCTTTTTTAAGATTTTATTTTCCGCTTAGGGACTATTTCTAGTCGTTCTGTTTGTTTACGTTTACTATTGCTGATCCGCCTAGGTTCAACCTCTTTTGGCGTCGGAACATCGAACAAGTCATAACAAACTTCCATCGGTATTTCTTCTCTTTTTTCCGTATGTGTAGTCTTCAACTGCTTCAAATGTCATTTATGATCTCCTATTTGACCTTTTATTATGCACATCATACTTATTTCTTTACTGCCCACAGGGAGCTAAACATAGAGGGGACAAACAAGGACAGACAAACGGAATAAGTCGATTATATCGACCCCAATGCGTAACTGGTACTTATTTAATCGACCCCGAAAGGATGAATGGCAAAGTCGACCTCGGCGGAATTTGAACTCAGAACGTAGCGGCAGACGAAATACCGCTAAGCATTTCACCCGGCGTGCTAACGTTTCTGCCAGCTCGCCGCCTTTATTATGCACATCATACTGCCTACTCTTTTCGTCACTCTACCGTCCTCCCAACCTTGTCTTCTATTGTTATATATTTTGAAATTATCTTAATCTCCCACATTAACATACTTTGTTGTGTTTCTTGGGTTTTCCCTATAAGTTTTTTTTAAATTTTTGTAAGTAACAATTTATCAAAAATTGATTTTCTCTTTCGGGCGAACATTAGCTCTGTGGGCGACTTGCCTGAACAGGTGTTCTTGTTACGTGTTACCCTGTAAACCCTTAAGAATTGAGTTAGTGCTGCATCATTGCCTAACTCATTTCCTGTTTTTTTTCTTTAGTGCTCGCTTAAATGTATCTACGAACCATTCTGCTTGCCCATTTGATCTCGGGTGGTACGGCGGAGCAGAGATGTGATTGATCATACCTCTCACAGAAATTTTAAAAATCGTACCCAGAAAACTGCGTTCCGTTATTCGACACTATGGTGTCCGGGATACCGTATCGCGCAAAAAGTTAGTGAAGGAATCCAATTGTTACTTTCGAGGTTGGTTGGCTGCATTTATATATCTCCGGCCACTTGGTATGGCCATTTACTATGATCAGATAATACGCGCCGTTTACCGGTCTTGCAAAATCTATATGTTGCCTGGACCACGGATTGTCTCTCTTAGGCCACGATTAGAATTTCACCAGTGCTGACTTTGCTGCGAGAGCATAACTCCTGCAGGATTTCACCAATTGTTCAATATCACGGTCTATAGTGGGTTAGGGTTAGGGTTAGGGTAACTCCACATTACTGATTTAATTCTTAAAATCCCTGGGTGTCCTATATGATATTCACTTAATACCTGAGTTTGTAGCGCGGCTGGCACTACAACTCTTTGTGTGTACATCAACACATCACGCAGAGAAAAATGGTTCGCATTTGAATTACGTCTATTTTTATTTTATTTTACCTTCAGCGTTTCTTTCATCTTTGCAATGAATTTGTCATTCTCAGATTTTAATTTTATATCTTGAGCAGTTACTGGCAGCTCCCGAATGACGTTACACAAAATGTTTTTACAGAACAGATTTATGGGGAGGTCCTATAAATCAAACAACGCCATCCAGTCAGTACCGCACAAGTTTGTCGCATTTTTTAACACAATCACTTTTGGTTTATAAATTTTACGACGAAAGATAATGTCGCTTACCATTTTGCCTAAGAAGTGTTATCTTTCACCTGTGACGCCTCGCGCATTTTTCGATGTTTTAATGTAAGTTTCTCACACGTGTCGGTGTAAATAATTGTAATGTCGCTACATGTGTCTTGTTGTAGTTTCACGTTCGCGTCTTTTATTTTTACACATACTTTCCGTTTTGGGTGCCGTCACGACTTTCCGTTGAGTAAACCTTTTTTGAACAATTTTTTCCGACCTTTTTTGCTTCGTTATGCAGTGCGAGCGTTTATGTCCTACTATTTGACAACTAAAACATTTACCAGTTTTAAATGGACAGTCTTGCTTAAAACGCAGACCTCCAGACCCATTTCATGGATTTGGTCGTAATATTCTTTTTTGTTTATTTATTCCCGGTCGATATATCTGTACTTGAGAGAAATTTTCAGTTTTCTTTACGCCTTGTCGCAGGTTGATAATTCTTTGACATTCTTCCGCTCCTGACTGGAGAGTTAAATTCTGGTCTTCCTGTTCTAGTTTTGTAAGGATCCGTGCATATATTTCTGCATCTTTGTTTGCCGTCACCTTGCACAAAGATGAGGCATTTAAATATGTCCGGAGATAATTCCTTCAGTTTAAACTTTTCGCACATTTTATTTACGATTCCGGCTTAACTGACAAAATCTTCGTCTTCTTCTTTTACTAAGTTCAAACAATCCCAGTGAGTGTTAAACAGGGAATTCTTATCGCTGAACATTTTGGATAGCAATTCAATTGTTCCCTCAAAACAGATTTCACTTATTTTTTTAGGCAAGATAAAATTGCAGTATTTTTCATGTTCTGAAGAACCTAGTTTCTGTAACAGTTTTCTCACCTTTTCATCGTCTGTCCAATACTTGCATTCTTCCTTGAAGATTTCTGATTTCTTTGTATCTTCTCACTCATTTAAGTGTGGAAGAAAAAGATAATTCTACGACTTTATTAAATGCATTTGGTATTTAAAAGATAAGAACATTAAGTATGACTTAAAGTGTTCCATTATTAGTTACGCACCATTGTACAAAATTGGCAATTCAACATGTGATCTTTGCTTTGAAGAAATGTATCATATAATTACTCCTAAATCAATTTTATTAAACTTTAATGAGAATTTTACAATTAAATGTTGTCACAAATTTCGGAAGGCATCTAAATATTTCAATTTTTAATTATAATTGCTTTTCATGTGTTATATAATAAGCATAATTTTTTTTAAAAAAAGTTTGTCGTAGCGTAGAATCTCCATGTAACATAGAATTCTTATGTTTAGTTTTTATTCTTCCGTTATCCATTGACATCACCAAGAGTTGAATACAAAAATACCTTTTCTTAGATTATATTTCTTCTTAATGTTCTTTTTGTATGCGTTCGTGTACTGGAAATATTTCCTTTGTTCACTTTGAATTCACCTAATTCTGGATCGCCTTGAAAACGCTGTGCTAACATGTAATTTCGGATATATTAATTCTATTGATATCTTCTATATCTATATATACAGGGTGTCCCTATACAAAGGGAATGATTATAAAGTTCGTGTTTATTAAAACAGACAGAATTTAATTTTCTTTTTTATGAACGTCTGTTTTCAAACTGATGCCCGTTCTGGCGCATGCGTAGATGTGCTCAGTATTTGTGCACATCTCATTTAATGGCTGCCCTCATTTTGTCGGTTGTTACCGACTTTGTATCGTAAACTTTATTTCTTTAAGTATTCCCATAAAAATATCCAGTGGTGTGAGTTCCAGTGAACGCGGAAGGTATTCTACAGAATTTCTTCATCCAATCCACATGGCATAATCTAATCTAGGTAGGCTCTTACATAATACTGGTAGTGCTGGGATGTCCTATCTTGCTGGAAGTATATTTCCACATCTTCAACAGCTTCGTGAATGCTTGTCATTACAGACTATCGCAGCAAGTTCAAGAGAGACCAGTCACAGTACCGTTAAAATGGTGCAGTCAGACCATTTCATAGCTTAATCTGTCTCCCTTCATTATTTCTAATGCGTTAAATCTAAAAAGAAATGAAGTTATCAGTTGTTAAAGTGAGTGTGCATTTTGGTGGGGACATCCTGTGTATGTGTATGTAGTCAAGTAGTATAGAAACTTTCCGATTACGAGTTTGAGCCTCTTGAAATTTGTTCTTTGTTTTTTCTCTTGTATTTGTTTTATTTTGTTTTTGTTTTTTCGAAAATCTATAAATATTGGTATCATTCATTGATGCCTGGTCATTTCATGGAGAGTACCTGAACAGTACCAACCATATTTTTGTAATATTAATCTTGTTTATGAAGAACGCATCATGGAACTAAGCATAGAGCATATTCTTCACATCATTTTTTACGAGTTTCATCGAGCTTTTAATGCAGCCGCAGATGCCAAAAGTGTTCAAAGGCAATCAAGATGCAGTGAATAAAAGAACTTGTTGAAGGAAGTTTGGAAAATTCAGATGTGACAATGAGAAAGCTTTCCACTGAAGTCAATGTTAACATTATGGCCTTCATTATCGTTTGAAGAAGCTAGAAAAGCCTGGCTACTGTGAATTATTTCATATGCGTAATCACCAGACATGTTTAAACTGGGTTGTGACAGGAGATGAGTAATAGATTCTTTACGACAATATTTGTTTCAAATTTTGGCGCAAGGCCAGCAATTTTTGGGAAGGGGGATAGTCGATTGCATCGACCTCAATACTCAACTGGTTCTTATCTTACAGACCCTGAAAGAATGAAAGGCAAAGTCGACCTCGGCGGAATTTGAGTGCAGAACATGAAGACAGACGAAATGCCGCTAAGTATTTTGTCCGACGAGTTAACGACTCTGCTAGCTCGCTGCCTTCTTTATGGCAATATTAAGCACAGCAAACAGTGATTAAGAAAATTTTATTGCGTGTTTGGTACGATAATGAAGGAATTATTCATTATAAGCTTTTAGGGTTGAATCAGTCAGCAACTTCACTATTTAAAGATTGTTTTCGATAGAAAATTATCTGTTTTAATAAAGTTCAAGTGGTTCTCTTTCAAGATAATGCTCGACCTCGAGGGTTGATCCAATCAGCGGAACAGCCTGCTCGTGAAATTAACGTGCAAATGGCTGAGCACCCTTAACGTAGTTCTCGGGGGATATTCAGCGTGACACAGTGTGACAAGGCTGACCCTTTGAATTACAGGCACAACAGAAACAGGAAGTTAGAGTGAGAGAAAGATGTGGTGAATGAGTACAGCAGGGTTCACCACCATCCCCTGCCAGAGCCTCGTGGAGCTTTTAGGTGTCTTTGCTCAATAAACACTCACAACGCCCGGTCTGGGAATCGAAACCGCGATCCTATGACCGCGAGTCCGCTGCCCTAGCCACTGGGCTATTGCGCCACCACTTCTAAGATCTACATGCTTCATATTCTCCAAATCTCACTCCATAAGACTTTGCAAAATCATTTACCGAGAAAAGTATGTCTCGTAGAAGAGATATAAAAAGTTAATTAAATATATTTTAACTTAAGATCCACAAGAATTTTTTCATATCAGATATTCAAAACAATCTTACAAATAATACAAATACAGAGAAATGATAGAAAACATAAGAAATTATATACGATTAAATTTGCAGCATTAAATGTCATTTCTTTACTCGTAAATAATACTAAATCCCAGACAGAACTTTCTATACATTCTCCAATCTTATGTATACAAACAATTATAAGTACACACACACACACACACACACACACACACACACACACACACACACACACACACACACACACACAC
Organism: Octopus bimaculoides; assembly: GCF_046866305.1. Lineage (NCBI taxonomy): Eukaryota > Metazoa > Mollusca > Cephalopoda > Octopoda > Octopodidae > Octopus > Octopus bimaculoides. The sequence goes on along the minus strand of NC_142938.1, from coordinate 23,858,538 downwards.
ACACACACACGCACGCTCGCATACATACATATATACATACATACATACATACATACATACATATATATATATATATATATATATATATATAATAAAGGAGTTATGACACAAAAACGTATATATTCAAATGAACATATTTATCTTCTTCAATATATATTTCAGTATAAAGAATTCATTAACAGACTTAATAAATCAAAATTTCTTTACACATCTTCAGGAATAAATATAACATCAGAAAAACTACATTCGGTTTAAAATTTTTTCGCCATGAACGGTTTGTATTTTTAAACCGAATGTAGTTTTTTTGATGTTATATTTATTCCTGAAAATGTTTAAAGAAATTTCGATTTATTAAGTCTGTTAGTGAATTCTTTATACTGAAATATATACTCTTTTACTCTTTTACTCTTTTATTTGTTTCAGTCATTTGACTGCGGCCATGCTGGAGCACCGCCTTTAGTTGAGCAAATCGACCCCAGGACTTATTCTTTGGAAGCCTAATACTTATTCTATCGGTCTTTTTTGCCGAACCGCTAAGTTACGGGGACGTAAACACACCAGCATCGGTTGTCAAGCGATGTTGGGGGGACAAACACAGACACACAAACATATACACACACATACATCATATACATACATATACATATATACGACGGGCTTCTTTCAGTTTCCGTCTACCAAATCCACTCACAAGGCTTTGGTCGGCCCGAGGCTATAGAAGAAGACACTTGCCCAAGGTGCCACGCAGTGGGACTGAACCCAGAACCATGTGGTTGGCAAGCAAGTTACTTACCACACAGCCACTCCCGCGCCTATATATTGAAGAAGATAAATATGTTCACTTGAATATATACGTTTTTGCGTCGTAACTCCTTTATTATTATTAATATAACCAAAAGGATCGATTCTTGAAGAGTCTGCATACCTTCACTGTCGTTTTTTTCTGCTATTTTGGTGATGATTTTTTGAGTTAGCTTACCAATTTTTTTTGTTGGTAGTTAATTTATAATATATCGATATATATATATATATATAGTTCAAAAAAACAATAACAAAAAAACAAAAAAACAACAAAGTGAGGACGTGATATAAGCAATGTTAAATCTCTGAACGAGGTATTAACAGTAACTGCACGATAAAGTGAAGTATATTTGCCACTTAAATGTGGCTGACCCCGAGGGGTGGATGTTACTGTTGCTTTTAGCCCCAGGAGTACATCTCCTCCAGCTGGCTATCGACACACTTCTGTGTCCTGACTGTATTTGCATCGAAGGTCGGCGATTGTCGTACGCTGAAGAAGGGAAATAACCCTGAAACTCGAGTACGTACGTATCGTAGATCAAGATGGGAAGGATAACTTCCCTTGGCAAATACAGTCAGGACACAGAAGTGTGTCGATAGCCAGCTGGAGGAGATGTCCTCCTGGGGCTAAAAGCAACAGTGACATCCACCCCTCGGGGTCAGCCACATTTAAGTGGCAAATATACTTCACTTTATCGTGCAGTTACTGTTAATACCTCGTTCAGAGATTTAACATTGCTTGTTTTCAGTTTTTCGATATCAGTGAATAATTTCACTGGAAAAACTTATATATATTTGCCAAGGGATGCCTTTTGCATCGAAGGTCGGCGATTGTCGTACGCTGAAGAAGGGAAATAACCCTGAAACTCGAGTACGTACGTATCGTAGATCAAGATGGGAAGGATAACTTCCCTTGGCAAATACAGTCAGGACACAGAAGTGTGTCGATAGCCAGCTGGAGGAGATGTCCTCCTGGGGCTAAAAGCAACAGTAACATCCACCCCTCGGGGTCAGCCACATTTAAGTGGCAAATATACTTCACTTTATATATATATATATATATATATATATATATACATTCACATGCATACATACATCCATCCATATTTACATATATACGTGTGTGTGTGTGTGTGTGTGTGTGTGTGTGTGTGTGTGTGTGTGTGTGTGTGTGTGCGTGTGTGTGTGTGTGCGCGCGCGAATATTTGGATATGTATCATATTAACAATTCCTTATAGTGACAATTTTACTTTATTTACTGTCCGCAGTGAAAAAAAAGTTATCCGATTATAATTACATATATGCGTTTGTGTATCTAATTGTGTGTGTGTGTGTCTATTTGTGCGTATGTGTGTTGTTACATATGTGTGTGCGTGTACATATATGTTGTGCGTGTGTTAGTGGTGAAATGCAAACATGTTTATATAATTACCCCAATAAATAAACAAATAAATGTATTAAAATATATTAAAATTGATATTCTTTAGTTGTTTTACAGTATTTAATTGGCTTGTTTTGATTGCTAGAAATGTCGATTGGGAACTATATCTCTCTCCCTCTCTCGACCTCTCTCTCCGCCTCTTCCTTTTCCTCCCTCGTTCACTCTCTCTTCCTACACGCTTTATACATCTTTCTTTCCTCCCCTCTTTATTTTCACTCTTGATTTTCTCCCTCCCTCTCCCGCATTCTCCTAATCTTTTTCTCTCTCCCTTTCTTTCGTCCTCTCCCTGTTTTTTTCTCTCTTTCTTTCGTCTTCTCTTTTTCTCTCTCCCCCCTCTCTCTCTCTCTCTCTCTCTCTCTCTCTCTCTCTGTACGTATTTCCATTCCCTCTTCCTACCTATCTTTTACTTTTCATTTTTTCTCCCTCTATCCTTCCCTCCCCCTCCCTCTCGCTCTTTCCCTCCTTCCTTCTCCTTTCTTCTCTCTCCCTCTCCCTTTCTCTTCCTCTTCCTCTCCCTCTTGCTCTCTTTCTCTCTCTCTCTCTGTCTTATTTCATCTCTCTCTCCCCTCGCTTTCTTTTACATTGTTTTATCTCTCACACACTCTCTTCCTCTCTCCCTTCCTCTCAATCTTTTGTTCTCTGTTTCTCTCCCCTCCTATCCACTTCTCTCTCTCCCCTCCCTCTGTCTGTCTCTCTGTCTCTCCCTCTCTATCTGTCTTTCTCTCTCTCTCACAGACTCTCTCTTCCTCTCTCTTCCCCTCTCTTCCCCTCTCTCCCTTCCTTTCAATCTTTCGTTCTCTGTTTCTCTCCCCAACTATCTACTCCTGCCTCTCCTCCGCCTCTCTCTGCCTGTCTGTCTTTCTGTCTCTCCCCCTCTCTATCTGTCTTTCTCTCTCTCTCTCACACACACACACACATTCACACACATACACATTCACACATATTCCAAATACAATGTTTATACCATTTTAGTGACTTCAATAATCTAATTTCTCCACAACCTCAAATGCCAATATTCAGTGAAAATAATTCTACCAAAAATTTCTTCGAAACCAAAATATTTTCTTTAGAAATTATCTTCCTTATTTTATTTATAATTAATTAGTTCGCCTTCTAAGCTAATGGAAGTTATTATCAATTAGCAACGATTTTGTTTATTTTACTCAGTTATTTTTTCTTTTGCATTTACCTGTTTAAGCCTGCAGTTTATAGCGCGACGATCATATCGACACGAATATTATTTCAGTCTGGTGCCGATTTTACTGAATACTAAGTGTCGAAGTGCTAAGTTCGGAATTGACTTTAAAGCAAATAATAATTTCTAAAATTTTCTTGTATGTGGGGAGGGTCTTTACGCCAATGATAAACACTCTCACTGGTTCAGTTTCACTTTATTGTTATTCATCAATTGGTCAGCGATTTAACCAACAAACTAATCGACTGTTTACTTCATCAGTCCGTTAATCAATCAATCAGTTGCGTTTACCCAAGTCCTTTCGTTGTCATTCGCGACCTTTTCAATGATATGCTCTCTCCATCCAAATCAGCTTCAAATTTGGCAGTCTTCCCGTTTCAAGTTTAAAATAGTATAATTAATATGCATCTTTTCGATGCTACTCTACTCTATACTGTTTTCTTTCTCATCCTTTCTCTAATTCCCATTTTTCCTCCTTCACCGTTTTCTATCTGTCTGTCTGTCTCTCCCCGTCTTTCTCTCCGTTTCTCTCTCTCGTTGCTCACACATGACCATCATCCATCTGTCTCTTCCTCACGTGATCATTTTTCTTTTCTTTAAAGACTGTCCTAAGGGCAGCACGTATCCTATCTCTCTCTTCTATCTTTTCACTTGTCAAAGAAAATATTTCTCCAGCGTTCGCTATTTTACCCTTGTTCTGGTCTAACGACCCTCCATGTTTGTTTTCGTTCGGTTTCTTTGTATGTCTCCACTGTCCTGCTTTTGTTCCCAACTCTGACCCTCCATAAGTCCCAAATTTTATTTTGGTACGTATGGGAGCAACTGTCTTCAAAGACTCATATTGTCGTTGAATGCTCGAAATGAGGAGTAGATAGACAGCCGACAACTTACGAAGGGTAGTTCTTTATGTTACTTGTTCTGTTTTCAATTTGTTTCTCTCATTGTTTGCGTATTGAACTCATTTGCTTTCGTATTTCATGTTGTTTACGTCCTGTACCCATATATGCATGTGTGTGTGTGTGTGTGTGTGTGTGTGTGTTGTTGTTGTTGTTGTTGTTGTTGTAACTAGTAAGGGGTATGCAACTTTGTAATAATCATTATTGTTATTATTGTTGATATATATATATATATATATATATATATATATATATATATATATATATATATATATATATATATATATAGGGTTTGCAAATAAGTTCCCACCGTTTTTTTTATTTAAATTTTTTAAAAGGTTTAATGAGAAATAACAACTAATTAATCGATAATGTATTCACCCTTGTTGTTTACAACTTTTTTCCAATGTTCAACAAGATTTTCAACACCTCGTTGGTAGAAATCACCTGATTTCGAGTCGAAAAATTGATCCAACCAAGCTCTCAATTCTGCATCAGTATTGAACGATACTCCGCGCATAGCATTTGAGATCGAAAGAGGTGGAAATCTGTTGGTGCCAAATCAAGAGAGTACGGTGGGTGTAGCAGCACTTCTCAGCCATGCATTTGAATGGCTTCCTTGATCATATTGGCGATATGAGGGCGGGCGTTGTCGTTCAGCAGAAGAACTCCATGCTGCCGAATATTCTCTTGAATAGCCGTGTTGAGTCGTTCCATCTGTTGAACATCGAGTTCCGCTTTGACCGTTTAGTTCCGTTCAAGCAATTCATAATGGATAATCTTTTCCCAGTCCCACCATACGCACAACATCGTTTTACGCGGATGAAGATCTTGTTTCACGCGCAGTGTTGCTTGTTTACCGGGGCTAAGCCATCCCTTACGCTGCTTCATATTGATGTACAGGCACCACTTTTCGTCGCCAGTAACGATTCGACAAAGAAATCATTGCTTGTGTCCATGAGTTGAGCGGTGACGAGCAAGCAAACCAACGGAGATTGTGGCTCGCTGATTTTTCTTGTGGTCACTTAAAGCATGCGGAACCCATGCTCCATACTTCTGAACCTTTTCCATGGAGTGAAGATGCTTCTCTATAGTAGTGTGGGAACTTTCCATTTTCTCTGCCAGTTTGCTTGTCGTTTGACGAGAATTTTCGTGCAAAACTTAGTTTAATCGCTCTTCATCGAACTCAACTGGACGGCCAGAACGAGGTGCATCTTTGAGGTCAAAATTTCCATTTTTTGAACTTGGCATACCAATCACGAGCGGTTCTTTCAGTTATGACACCCTCTCCATACACAGCACAAATGTCGCGAGCAGCTTTTGCGGCCTTAGAACTTTGATTAAAAGCAAAAAGGTGTCGAAAATGCTCGTTTTTCTTAACTTAACATTCCAATTTAATGATCTGAAAATAAACAAAGATTAACAAAAATTAACTAGAAAAAAAAATTTCCAAAATGATTCAAAAATAGAATTCTCGCAAAAAATAGATTCGGGAACTTAGTTGCCAACCCAATATATATATATATATATATATATATATATATATATATATATATATATATATATATATATATATATATATATATATATATATATTGTAGCGAGACAGGAAAGAGTTATTTTGTTGTTGTGGCATAGTTCAGTTGTGCTGCAGAAAGTTCCAGCCAATCAGAGCTGGAGGCGTATGAATAAAACGGCACTGATCTGCCTTAGCTGGAAGAACTCACTACAGCAGAGAAGTAACAGTCAAACCAGCAGCGGATTTGGCGGCATAGAGGTACCATTGCTTTCTTCGTAATATCACATTTTCTGTGTCCACCACCAACTACACGCAACTCATTTGATTAATATCAGCTTCCACTCGGCTTCATATAAGCCTTAGTCTATATAGTACGTCGTGCGATTTTTCCTGTCTCGCATACACGTGTTTGGTTTTCATTCATATGCAAGATTAATCCTTGTTACCGCTGCTATCACTCATTACTCGACTAAATAAATTTCAATGTCTTTGTTTTATAAACTTGCCTTCTGAATATTCTTTATTTGCGCCTCTTTAAGAAACCACTGAAAATGGATTTAGTGACTCACTCAGTTACAACATGTATGTATGTATGTATGTATGTATGTATGTATGTATGCGTATATATATATATATATATATATATATATATATATAAAACAAATAGTAAATGAGTATATGCATATATACGTACAGGTATGTGCGTACCGACATCCACCTGTATGTATAGGTGCATATCTGGGTACAGGACATTGCAAACAAAACGTAGACGAGAAAACACACAAGCCACATAGAGAACATTCTACTTCATCAGCTACCCCCGTTTTAACACCGGCGTTTCGAAGAGCTGGGCAGGACGCATCGTTAAAACGGCTCTTCCCATGGACCGCAAATTAAATTTGTATACACAAATTAAATCTTGCCATGGAGGAATATAGTGGCGGACAAAAAACAAGACAGGAAAACAAACAGAAAAGGCTTTACGGCCAGACGAGAAAAATTATGTGTGTATGAACGCTGTGAGGCACGAACTTGAAAGGGACGAAGTAGTTCGCGTGTTTGCTCGGCGATAGCCAAGGAAGAAAAGGATTATTATATATACTTAATTATATTATAGGGTACGTGAAGCACCAGCTTGCTAGAGAGTAGAAGTAAAAACCTCCAGCTTAACCACTAATCTTACTGAAAATATGTAACGGACCAACAGAAATAGGGTAAACGAGTGGAATTTAACATATTTTCTCAGCTAAAACGCTGTAGAATAAGGTAACAGATATGCCTGGATCATGATTTCGAATTCTGGTTAGAGCTTCAGTTCTCCTCGGCAGGTTTTGTTGTACCTAAAATGAAAAATCTAACTCGCCTTGTTGTAATCCGTTACGTCTGGTCAAGTGATCGCACTAGATCATTACATCCTACGGGATTTTGCAATTCCCATTTTCGGTGACTCCTTCTGAGGTTTGTTCATACCACGTCTTTGCTCTTTGTAGGCTGTGATTTCCACAGAGCCCATGTCTTTGCTTTATTATTATTATTATTATTATTATTATTATTATTATTATTATTATTATTACTGTTATTTACTTTTAATTTGCACGTTTGTTATAATCACTTGCCTAGATACACCCAGCCTCCTAGGGTGAGTTAAGGATAAGAGATGTTACAGTTTGACTGAAAGCTTGGGGAGGGGAAGTGGTAGAGGTAGTAGCGAAATATTTTCATGTAATACAACACAGACATCTTAATTGATAGTGTCTTTTTAAGGAAATGTGCAGTACTTGTTAGCACAATCTTTTGGATTTCTCTAAGACATCGTTCTCTTGGGATGTTATCTACATGTTTCTGACATCCCTTTTTTATCATACCTAGACATGGCGAAAGACTGTGCCCGTGACCCTTTACAATTTTCGTCAGACCAAACACCTACCGCGAACACTTGGAAAATAAACAGACCCCGCCCAAATTACGAGAGTACAGTGTTAAACCGAGCAACAGATTAAGTTTATTACACAAACAGGCCAAGGTGATATTTGAACTCAGAAAGCAAAAAGCTGGAACAAATATCAAAAGCCGACGTTCTGCCAATCCACCTCCATGAATTGGAACTTTTTATCGACCTCAAAAGGATGACTTCGGTGGGGTTTGAACTCTACAGAGATCCGGAACAAATACTACATTTTCTCCGATGCTCTAATGTATATGACCTCCGTAATATTTTGAATATACTAAAGAATTAAAGAACCAGCAAAACTATCAAACTTTTATCTCCGGAGTTTGAACGTTGAGAACTAATTCTCAACATCTACTTTATATTCATATATTCATATTTCATCTTCCTAGTTTTCAGCATACAATGGCCTTTGGTTTGACCTAACCCTATGAAATCTGGCATCGAATCTTTATGATCAGAAGATATCAAATGTCATTTACGAAGTTATTGTCCTTATGGAATCGCGTGTATTGCATTATGCCAGGTTCATGTCAACTGTGAACAGAATTTATGGCTTAAAATAGAATAAACACCGCAATCAATGATTTGGTTATAATTCTTTTTAGTGTCCTCAGATTTTAGAATTTTAGTATTTGACACCGTCGCACTCAAATGGCAAATTAGGCATGGTAACTCTCAAAGCATATACACCGTTTGAGGGCTATTGTGCTAAATGTTATCTAAGACCTGCTGTGTACTTAGGTAAACTGCATACTTTAAAAAATATAATTTAAGGCTTTAGTAAATATACGATGCTAATGTTTAGGTGTATAGAAAATGAGAATTCATAATTTTGTCATTGGCAAATATGAACTTATGAAAGAAGATATACAATATTCTTTTAAATTTTAGAATGGAAAATATAATTGTTGTTGTTTTTTTATGAATAACCTCCTGTGCAATATAGACCAATAATTTTGATTCGGCTTCCAATGCGCAATATTGATAAAACTATTGATAACCAATTATTGAGCTAGTTAGAAAATTAGTGTACGGTACTCCGCCATGGTAATGTGTTACCAGCTATCTACAGAAATATTCTGATGTTGGCAAATATCATAGGAGTAAAGGAACACATATGCTACATTGTTGTTGTTGTTCCTTCTACTACTCTTGTTACTTTTGTTGATGTATTTCCGATGTTAATATTATCACACAGAACTCTAACTCATCAGACCTATGCGCTTCTTTGACTGCATAAGTGTTCCGTCTAAGGTTTCGTTATCTTCATCGTCAAGTTATAATTACTTATCAATTTTTTTTTTTCACATTTAATTAGAAAACACTTTATTTACTATTATACACTTTAAAAGTCTACAAAATACACTCACTCGTTTTGAAAAAGGAAGAGAAGTGAAATATATACAAGCAACTACTGGTGAGTATATTTATAGGTTGTATTAATTATGACTCTTCCCAATTATAAGAAAATTGGTTTCAACTCCCAGTTTCGAGTCAAAACTCTTGCAAAAGTGCAAAATATTTTCCACCTGTATTGGAAATTTTTATTTACGACATAATTTTAATTCAAATTGTAACATTTTAAAACAAAGAAGCAGGAAAAAAGGGGAGATAAGAAAAGGAAAAAAGAAAAGGATAAATGGAGGTAAAGCAGCATAAGATGGGGGGAGGAGCGATGGGCCGCATACCCCAGAACAAATGGCGTGCCCAACCGCTCCTCATGGTAATTACCACGAAGGCATTGCCGCGGAGAATGCTCAACGGCATTCGCTGCCCAAGCCACTCCGCCTCATTTCTCTACCGTGCAGCCGTTATTTCTATTTTGCAAAGGAAATTTATAGTACAGGGTCCGAAGAATATCTGGTGTCTCGACGGCGACCGGCACAAACTGATAGTGGCCGGTCAGGCTCCTGTATTTATTGACTTTTGTCTTTGGAACGATTTCCATCTCTATATCAACTGTGAATTTTGTTACTAAATCCAGCTGTTGTTAAGCAATGTTAAATATTTCTACTTTAGATCTTGATATCGTCCAGAAAGAAATTTTAGTTGCGTTGGTATCTTTTGCTCTTCCAGAAGCTACACATAAAACCGTTGGATTTATCAAAGGAAATAACGGTAATTTTTTTAATGCTAAAATAAACAGAATCACAGACGGACTGTCTTCTTGCAATATTTCCTTTGAAATATTTGCAACATCGGAAAGAATCTTTCTGTATTTGAATGCATGAGTGAAGATTTGTGAGGATTTTAATGGCAGCAGCTATGTATATACGTTTATATGTACTTATGTATGTGTGAATATATGTGTGCATGTATAGCTATATGTATGTATCCATATATTATAGATGGATGTGTATGTATATATGTGGTGTGTATGTGTGTGTGTGTATGTATTATTTAAATTAATGTATGTGCGTATGTATGTGTATAGGTGTTTATTGTGCGTGTATATATATATATATATATATATATATATATATATATATATATATATATATATATATATATATATATATATATATATATATATATATACATGCATGTGTATGTATATATGTGGTGTGTATGTGTGTGTGCGTATGTATTATTTAAATTAATGTATGTGCGTATGTATGTGTATATGTGTTTATTGTGCGTATATGTACATATATATATATATGTGTATACCTGTATATGTGTACGTATATGTATGCATTATGTATATGTGTATATGTGTATATATGCGTATATATGAATGAATATATGTGTGTGTATGTATGTATAAACATGTATATATGTATGTGTCTATGTACTCATGTCTAAGTGTATGTATGTATGTATGTATGTATGTATGTATGTATGTATGTATGTATGTATGTAGGTTATATGTAATTATGCATGCATATGTCTATGAATATTATTTATTCTTTAAACTTTTCCTATAAAAAAGTGACTAGTTTCTAAGAAAAACAATCCAATAATAAAATTCAGACATCGAAAGTAGTATAGAGAGCTATGGAGTAGTTAGATTTTGAAATCTCAATAACCTTTCCATATCCTTTACTGTTGTGTCTACAATTTGAATTTCCAAGAGATATATGTCAGATTGTATCTTGGTTTGCCTGAAAACTAAACATTTCGGCGTGATTAATCAAATATTGATGCTTATGGTAAATCCTGTTTTCAATAGAATATATATACAGCAAATATAGAGTATATATATATATATATATAATATAATGTAAGGATAAAATTTTTATAAGAATTTATCAAGTAGTCAGCGTGAATTATATATATATATATATATATATATATATATATATATATATATATATATATATGCAGCATATTTAGTGTCTAATAACATATATACACACATACACACACACACATATATATATATATATATATATACATACATACATACACACACACACACACACACTCACACAAATGCATATATATATATATATATATATATATATATATATATATATATATATATATATATATATATATATATACAAACATATATATGCATATATTTATACGCACACATTCATATATATACTCTTTTACTCTTTTACTTGTTTCAGTCATTTGACTGTGGCCATGCTGGAGCACCGCCTTTAGTCGAGCGAATCGACCCCAGGACTTATTCTTTGTAAGCGTAGTACTTATTCTATCGGTCTCTTTTGCCGAACCGCTACGTTACGGGGACGTTAACACACCAGCATATATATATATATATATATATATATATATATATATATATATATGCACACATATATATATGAATTTTGATAGATAGAGAGAGAGAGGGGGAGAGACACACACAGAAAGAGGGAGAAATGGACAAACAGAAGTAGAGAGAGAAATAGCTACACGCTATGGTATAAACAATCAGAAGAAAAAAGGTGTTCGCTACGAGGAGCAGAACACTTAATAATTTATTGAAAGCTGAAGCTTTAAAAGTAGTGAGGTTTAACACCAACCGGTCAAAAGTAATATTAATGAATTAATTCACAATCACTTTCAGAATTCCTTACGCAAGAAGGTAAAAGATACTTTGAAATTCTTAAAATATATACGTTTTAACGATCAAAACAAAACGGAGAGCAACATATACCACAGATTATAGTCGAACATCTAATAACTTTAAAATAGACCATAGAGTACATCGTTTAACTTTACAAAAGCCTTATATCACCTTCAAAGATCACAAAGACAATTTTCTAAGAAACCTTAACTGTAATTTAATTTATCTAAGTATGAAATAAGTAAATTTAATAAACATATTTTAGAGTCTAACACATACCTTAAAATAGATAATTTTCGTGGAAATAATAAAACATATGTCTGTTCCAATAAGTAACATGCTTTTTATAGTAAATTTGGAACTGTGTCTCTTTATTTTTTTTACGCTTTTCTAAGCAATCAGATCCAATAAAATCGAATTGTCAGTAATTTCCTTGCTTCCTTTTTTTACAAGGAACAGAGAAATAAATTTTGTTTTCAAAATAGAGAATAAACCATTCTGAAATCATATCTAGTGTTTTTCTTTTTTTCTTTGTTTTTTTTTTATATTTCAACAAGGGATCCATAGTAATTACTTGAGGTCATGTTATTTATTATTTGAGTTCATCTAGTTTATTATTTGAGATCATGTGGTTCATTAGTAATTTACTGTCAGCTTAATTAATAATGGGAATATTTCTGTATCAGAATCTATTGTCATTATAAAACGAAAGAAAAATAGGACTAAAGACCATCGAACGCCGTGAATACAAATGGAATATTTGTAGAGATTTAGAATAACTTTATATTCACCGGATTAACTAGAAATGCTCTGGTATTTGTAATAGCGTAGTCGACATAGCTAAATCTATAATTTAGCAAATTCATTAACACTAAGCCATTCGAAGACATTGAATACATTTATGTACGAATGCACTAGACGGGATCCCACGTTCGATCCCATTTAGTGGCATCTAAAGTAAATGTAATTTTCTATAACTTTGGGTCGATTTTTACCTTGCGGATAGAATTGGGTAACAGGAAAGTATAGAGATGTCCGTCAGGTGACTAAATTTTTAATTCGAAAGATATAACATTATCGCGCACTGTGTTATGCTGATTGAGCCTATGTTTTACGTTAAAATTGCATATGTCTGTCGGATGCTCGGTCGCTTACGCGTTAATTCAAGCAAGTAATTTTCTTGATCGAACAGCCGAATCCGCATAGTTGAACTACAGAGAACTACAGCCAGTGGACGACGTGTGCTTGGTACTGTGACGTATTAAATTAATCCTTCATAAGCAGTGCAAGAGCTTTGCGACCGCTCTCGTAGATAATTGAGTACACTTGTACAAGTGTAAACAAATATCTTTCTTTTTATTTCCCCGTAGACATAATTAATACATTTATCAAACTTATTACTTAAACGACCTCTCCTGGACATTTCAAAACCCATAACTGCTTGGTCAAAGAATATTTTTATTCATCTTTTTAAAAAGAAAAATTCAAAATACGCTTTTAATTAACTGGAAGCAGAGGTAATATTCGTGTGTGCCTTAAATACCCCGAACGGACGCTAAGGAGAAACATACTGGAAATAAGTCATTAGTTTCTGCCCGACATCTTTGTAAAACTGTATTTTAATTTTTAGAATTTTTTAACTGTCTTCTTAAGAGAAATGCTTCTCAGACAACGGAATGGACTCCACTAACGACAACCAAGAACCAGGGGAGTGTTAAACTGAGTGGCGGATTAAGTCGAGAGAGAGAAAGAACAACTGTTGTTCTTCCAACAGGTTTCCGCACAATTTTCGTCTGCCAGATCCCGCTTACGAAGCTTTCGTCAATCTGAGGCTAGGTTATATTTTTACCGTACATGGAGCTTAAACTTGAAGCCACATCATTGTGAAACGAAGCTCTTAACCATTAGCCAAGCATGTGTACTTAACGTTGCCTGTACCCATTCACGAGTAAAGAGATATTTCCAAGTTGCAAACTTCCGCTGCTAGCATCCTCAAGCAGTTGATTTATACTATTCTTTAAGGAAAGTTTTTTGAATAGATTGACCCAATAACTGTCAAAATTTAAATATTCGTGCCATTGTTAATGTTAAAGATTCTATGACTCTACAGAGTCATACTTTGATCACGTGCAGACTTGTTTCCAATTTATCGTCTGTGTTCTGTTTAAGCGTTTAAATATTCATCTAGTTAAATATGCATATAGTTATTTGAGATGATAATGATAATGTTTTGACATGAAGCATGGCAGCCCTGATAATTACGGTTTAAAAGATTATTTATTCATTGAAAAGGAAGTTTACAAAAGCTAGATATAAATTGCAAATAAGGGGAGACCGTCTCAATTATCACATAGATGGTTACCAAATAAAAACTGATGCTATGGAATTATGATATCAATGTACAGCATAAAGTATTACAGTTAAAAACCCGAGTATAATTTTATTTCTCCACATTTCTTGTTGATTGGCCGTTATTCACTCACCAACATTAAAACCACTGGTACATAGACACGCTCCTTTCTTTTCATATTTCCTTTAATGCTACTATGAACAATACTGTACTCCATTTTTACATAAAACTTCCATGATGCACTCATTTCAGGCCTACTCGTCGTTCATTTTTTGTCATATCGAGTAAGCCTCTGCATTAATTATATTACTCGAACTTTATTACAAGAACCGCAATCCTTTCCAAACAAACTTTCCGCCGACATTTTTCCATGGACATTTACACTAAACAGCTATCGATCTCAAAAATTTGAAAGCTCGACATTGGACACAGCCACCATTATTATTCTTCATGATAAATGATAACCATCATTATATCCCAAATTAAATAATTGTTTCCAATTTAGACACATAGCCAGTAGTTTTGGAGGATGGAGCCAATTCGATTACATCAACCCCAATTCTTGACTGATACTTAATTTTATCAACTCGGGAGGATGAAAAGCAAAGCTGACCTCGCCTGTCATTTTTTGTGGGGGGGGGGTCGATAAAATATATGTCCCAGTCTAAATAATAATGGTTCCTGGTTTAAGCACAAGGTCAGCAATTTTGAGGGGAGAAGTTAAGTTGTTTATATCAACCCTAGTACTTGATTAGTACTTCATTTGATTGGTTCACCAAAAGATGAAAGGCAAAGTTGATCTCAACGGAATATAAAATCAGAACATAAAAAGCTCGGAACGTAAAGAGCCAAAGCATTTTTACCGGTGATCTAAAGATTCTGTCACTCATTATCTTTCAGTCAATTAGTAATGATTTCTTTTATAGGCACACGGCTTCAAATTTTGATAATTTTATAGACCCTGAAAGGATGAAAATCTAAGTTGACCACAGCAAAGGTTGAGCTTCGAACGTTAACCGGAACGAATGCAGCAAGGTATTTTGTCTGACAGTGTATCCGCTCAACTGCTAAGGTTTCGTTTTTCCGAATTGTATTTGCAATCTCCTCTTATAGGCTGCTTTTTCTGGTTGTTATTGTTGTTGTCGGCATCGTCGTCGTCGTCGTCGTCGTCGTCGTCGTCGTCCTCGCTGTTACTGTTGTTGTTTAGCACCAGTTCATCTCACATCGAATAGACATCTGATCAAAGTCTAATGCAAAGTCTACCTAGAAATTTCGTCATTCATTCTCCCTTCCCTTGAACAGATCTTTATTCATCGTCCTAACATGAGATGAACCTCTTGCAAAAATCTTCACAATATTTTAACGACCTACAGCTTCACTACCACTATTATTTATCGATCTTGATTACCGAGCTTCTTGGATCATTGTTCTTTACTTCCAGATCAACTGTGGTTAAGCCACTATATTATATGATCAGATACGTTCCAACCGTGACCTGAACTATTTTCTTCTTCTTCTTTTCGAATAGTGTATCTAGGATATACTATCCACTGTAACCCTCTCGTTTTTTTCTAAACGGTTTAATGTACTTTAACAGAGATTTCACTGTCCTTACAAGCGCCCAATAGAAACTCTCTCGTTTCGCTTTATGATTTAGCGAAGACTGTTCATTGCAATTTGTTATTTCAGTTTCAAAAGACTTCTTTCTTTATTGGCTTTTATTTGGTCTGGAATGATATATTGTTATTAAAAGAACTGTAATTCTTTGGACAAAGACTGAATAAAACGAAATGTAATTTATTTGAAGTATTGGTATTTAAATATTTGTAAAGACGCGATTTTCTTTCCCATAGACTACGACATTGATCAACAGAAAATTTATTTGATCAATATTTCAGTTTCACGATAACAGCGGTGATGGCGGTGGTAGCAGCAGCAATGGCAACAGTAGTAGTAGTAGTAGTAGTAGTAGTAGTAGTAGTAGTAGTAGTAGTAGTAGTAGTAGTAGTTTAACTCCAATATGAAGTTAATGTGAAAATTTATCACCGAACATGTTCTACCAGTTACATACACATACACACGCACGCACACGCATGTGTGCGCGGGTATGTAAGTATGTACATGCATATACATACGCATGTGTATGTGTCTATAGTAGTATGTGTGTGTGCATGTATGCACATATATGTGAGCGCGTGTGTGTATGTGCGTGTAAGTATGTATGGTATGTTTGTATGTATAGTGAGATAGATAGAAGATATGTATGTATATACATATGAGCATATACGTACATACATATATATATATATATATATATATATATATATATATATATATATATATATATATATACATATATATATATATACATATATATATATACATAATTATTATAGTTTTACCCGTAAATAATACCACACCACATTAATTTATATCTTATTTTAACTGGATATGTTTATCTTGTTCTATTATTATTGTTCCCTGTAGTTTTGAACTTAGTAGTTCAGTGCTTCATTGTATTATTCTATTTATACTGTAGAATAGATATATTTCTTTAATACCTTGACCTAAATTCCCTTACCTTAATTTTTTTCCAAATTCTTACCACTCCTTGGGGTATTGCCCTTCCATTTCCTTTTCTTTTTTTTTTTCTCTCATGCTGTCCACCACTACTTAACCTGCCTTCCTCTAAATTTGAAATTACTACTATCCCTCCAATTAGATTTTAAATTCTTGTTTGATTCACTTGTCTGTGAAACAGCAGCATAGTCGAGATGTGTTTTCTTCTCTTACTCTTGTTTTTTGCAAACATCTTCAAAATGACTTTCTAAAATGAAATTCCTGTATGCAGCTGAGGAGTACATTTTCATTGTATTTTCTGTAGTGTTCTCACTACATGAATAAATGAAGCTTGTACGAAACGTACGTACTGCTATAACCTATTGAATTTTTGTTGCTTAACTTCAAATGTTATTCACCAAATCTCTTGATTTTGTTTTTGGTTTTTATCCTACCAAATTCTGGTGCCTCAGACATTTTAAGTACCACATTTAATCTTTTGATTAAATCTATATTATTATTACATACATATATATATATATATATATATATATATATATATATATATATATATATATATATCGTTTGTAGAAGCACACTCTAAAGTGTAGAGCAGTATATATTAAAAATGGGGAAGGCCGGTTTATGGGATTACCTGCATCAACGGGATGAAGCGTTGCAAGTTACGCATAGCTGAACGCGCGAGAATCCTAAAAGACACGTTCGAACCAGGGAACATCCTTAACTCCAGAACGGAATAAACATTCGGGCAATGTTTACATTTTAGAAGGTTCCTGCTAGCTTTTGGGAACCCACAAGATGGCGGCACAGCCGGAAGTCGATAGCCAATAGTAAAGAGAAGTAATCCCCAATTGTTTACCTTTGAGCAGAGTGACTCCCCCTCTATATTTTGAAGAGGTCATGGGCCAACAGATTTTGGGACAAACCCCTTATGGAGGGGAAACCTATGGCAATCCCATAAACCGGTCTTCCCCATTTTTAATATATATATATGTGTGTGTGTGTGTGTGTGTGTGTGTGTGTGTGTGTGTGTGTGTACTCTTTTTACTCTTTTACTTGCTTCAATCATTTGACTGCGGCCATGCTGGAGCACCGCCTTTAGTCGAGCAAATCGACCCCAGGACTTATTCTTTGTAAGCTTAGTACTTATTCTATCGATCTCTTTTGCCGAACCGCTAAGTTACGGGGACGTAAACACACCAGCATCGGTTTTCAAGCGATGTTGGGGGGACAAACACAAACACAAACACAAATACAAACACACACACACACACACACACACACACATATATATATATATTCACACACACAAATAATCTTTTACTTTTATTCTTTTGCTGTCATTGGTTAGCGGCCACGCTGGAGCACTGCATTATCATTACTGTTGTTGTTATTGTTCTGCTGCACATCAAACCGCTTTTTGATGCTGTACAAACGCATCAGTTTTGCAGAGAAGTGTTCACTAAAACCTCGTTCGAGCCTTCTTACGAGTCAACGCCGAGTGTATGTGTGTGTGTGTGTGTGAGAGAGAGAGAGAGAGAGAGAGAGAGAGAGAGAGAGAGAGAGAGAGAGAGAGAGAGAGAGATGTGGTCTCAGTATCTGACTGGTACTATATCGAAACAGAAGGTTTCAGAGATAAAGTTTAACCTTTTGGGGATTTTGAGCGCCGGTTATCAAGCGTCGGTAGACAAACAGACACAAAAGATTTGAGCTCAGCCTATAAAGAACTTTTGTGAATTGAAATCTTGCCGATGTCGACATTGCTTTTCACCACATCAGGGTCGATAATTTAAAGTACTATTCAAGTATTGGGGTACACGTAATCCACTAATAACCGCACCTCAAAATTGTTGGCTTTACGCGTAAATTAGAACCAATCATTAATTAAAGTATAAATTACATTCAAAGTAGCTTTGGTATGTGTGTGAGTGTGTGTATATATATATATATATATATATATATATATATATATATATATATATATATTTAAATAATACAAAATCGGACAAGAATGCAAAACATCCAGACAGTTAGGTGATACAAGAAAGGAACAACAAAACATCCAGATACAGAGAAAACAAGGACAGGTCATTTGGAGTTTTCTTTCATCAGTCGGGATCCAGATTATCTTTGCAATTTCGACTGGTTATACTCGATATTACTCCAATCTGGCCAGCTCCAAAGAAAAACTAAGCTAAGAGCATTAGATTCTTTGGAAGAAAGCAGCGGATGTATGCAAAAACAAGGACGGGAAAAAAACGAACAATGTTACACAAATACAATAGAAATAGTAACAAGACATAACAATAGGTGTCTTTCGACTAAGGACGAATTAAATTAAGCTGGCGTATGTAGAAATAAAGCCTTACGGCAGGGATACAAGATTTCAGAGGCACAGGGAGGAATATCGATGTTACACGTACAACGGCCGACCGGCATTGTAGAAAATGAAGGAGAGTATATTTTGGGTTTAAAAAGATACTTTGTTTATTGAAATGTAAATACCAGAGTACAGAACGGACAGTTTCAGACTGACGAGCGTTTGTAAGGAGAACAGAATTGCTGTATTGGAAATAAGGCTTTATTCAACTTCTTTGACAGACATGTTAGACAAATAATAATTTTCGCCAGCGAGTTGAAAATGAGTTAACGACAACATGATGCAGTTTGGTAATGAAAAGCTAGCCAAAATAGTTACATATAACAAATACATACATGAACGACATTTATATTTTCGTATAAACATTTATACGCAAGCAACATAAACATGCATACACACAGTTCATTACATTCTCACAACATTCTCCCCCACTAGAAAACAGAAGTCCGGGGGTTGAATGGATAGGCATAGAATGTTTCAAACTTCTCTACTGCATAGATTATACGGTCTATGGTTCTGAAGTAACTGATAGATTCTCTTTTCCGAACATGCTGTTCATGAGGTATCTGTTGTTCCTGCTGCTCAACATTTTGATTAATATTATCAGTCTCTGGAGTGTCTTGGGGAGTATTTCAATGTTTACCTCATTACTTTCAGGTGATTTCGGAGTTCGTAGTTTCAAAGTACGTGTGTTAGGAGTTTCGTCTGTTTACACAATCTCTTCATGGTTTTGTTGATCGATCAAAGTCTCGGGGATTGGAGCCAGCTGTCTCAGTTTCCCGTCCATCAGATAAACGTACATATGCATATTGAGGGTTACAGTCTAAAAGTTTTACTTCATCAACCAGGGGGCGGGGTCATACTTGGATGATCTGACATTCCTTTTCAAGTACACAGGTCCGGGAGTCAGAAGCTAGTTGGACAGTATTATTCCCATCGTAGGTTTGCGGTTGTAGGAAAATAGGCGTTCGTGTGGAGTTTCATTTGTAGCTGTGCAGAGCAGTGATCTGATAGTGCAGAGCAGTGATCTGATAGTGCAGAGCGTTTGTAAGTACTTGCTCCTAATGACTGACTGGCATAGCACAGGATTTGAGGGATAGAGTAATGGATTTCTAAAGCGTACCATTCAGTCTCACCACATGATCGTTGCAATGAGGATTGTATGGAGTTGTGCGACTTGTTGCTACTCCTTTCTGTAGTAGGAAAGATCTCAATTCCTCTAACATAAATGCAGGTCCTCTATCACTGTAGACGTATGATGGCATTACAAAAATAGCAAATAGTTGAGAGAGGCAACACATGACAATAGAGGCAGAAGTATCAGCACAGGCAAATGCAAACGGGAAATATGAGTATTCGTTAACAATAGTCAGCAGGTATTTGTTAAGTGTCGCTGATGGTAGAGGACCCTTGAAATCCAGACTGAGTCTCTCAAACAGTTGAGTAGCCTTGATCAGATGAGATTGGGGAAGCTTGAAAAATGCT
>NC_142938.1:23827919-23835419 GCF_046866305.1 Octopus bimaculoides | reverse complement strand
GGAATAAATCCCGAATGATAATCACAGTTACTTCATTTACCAGTCTTTAAAAATACATTCAACCATTTACCTACTTGAAGAGAGGGAATAAAAACAAACAACTTTTAATATTCGTTGCAGCGACTGCGACTGCCGCCGTTGCTACTTTCGCTGCTGCTGATGAAGAAGCTATTGTTGCTATTAATGTTGTTGTTGTTGCTGTTGTTGTCGTCGCCGTCGTCGCCTTCGTCGTTGTCGTCGTCGACTGTAATTCAACAAAATTATTTATCATCTTGAGCATTCCAAGTATGGTCATCCCGTCTTTAAACTTCCAACTACATTACCCAATGTGTAACGTTTCTATCCTTTCGAACCCGTGAATACAGTATTGATCTCTGCCCTTGAGACACGAAAAGGAGTGCGGCCACAGGGTTTTGTGTTTATGGCTCGCTATCCATAAACAGAAAAACTATGTAGACGCCCGCTTTTGCCCTCTATAACCATGCCCTCTATAGCTTTCTTGTGGATTCAAAATCTTAAGAACGAGGTGTGATTTAAGTGAGATTTAGCTGCTAATTCTAGCAGTTCGAGCGGCTGTCAATAGTGGGAGTGGAAATATCGGTGAATGGAACGTTGAAATAGTCGGGATATTTTTACGTTCTGAGTTCGAATCCTGCCAAAATCTTTTCGGGGCCAGGTAATGTAAGAATCACTCAAGTATTAGCCTCGGTATATTCTACGATAATCCCATCCCACCTCAGAAATTAATAGCCCTAAGTCGCCTACGTAAAAAGTCAATATTGGCAAAAAAGATAGGGCGTTGAGCACTGTAGAGCAAGAATTAGAGACCATGAATTAATATTATGGCTTCGATTCCAACTGCAGCTTTTTAACTACATTTGCAGCATTTGTGTTCTTCAGAAAGGTATTAGTGTCATATACTCACGCTCCTTTCTCTCATGACTTTATAGTCTTGTTTGTTTATGCAATGAATCGATTTCCAATCCCAGACTGCTGCAAATAAGTTCTCGATAAATTAAATTTGACATCCGGTCCAGATAGAAACTATTTAGTGCGAACCTTTCTTCTGACAAAACAATGACGTCAAAATTCGTCTTGTCTTTAAATAAGAACCAATTTTCCTTCGGCCAAGACTATATCCTATAAAGCAAAATCTTTTTCCTTTATTTGACAGGGTTTGTGGTCTTAGCTTTTCTTTGCTTATAGTTCTATTTTCTATTTCTATTCATTTTCATTGTAGAGAGAGCGAAGTCGTGAATATGAGTTGTGTTTTTAGTTTATTCTACAATTTTTTTGTTTAATACATTTCTACTCCCTGCAATATTTGTGTCGATGGTTACAGAGATTTATTGGTTTTAATTCTGTATCTAACCAGAAATAGATTCACCGAGTATTTTATGGACATTTCTGTTTTAATCAGTGTTTTGTGTGTTTTGGGTTCTTATGATAATGGTGGTGGAACGGAAGTCGGAAAAGAACTATATAATTATTTACCTTGTTGTTGCTGCTGCTTAACCTCGAACAGCTCTGTTTAAGCAGACCTACGATCAAAAAACACTCCAACTGTGACCGATGATCAAAAACATGCCATTACTGGTCTTTATGATAACATTATGCAATTTTTTATTATTTAAGATTTAAGACGACGCACAGTAATCGATATCGTGATGTTGTTGGTTGAAGATATTATGTCTACTAGGGGTTTGTATTGTCTGTCAAATCACAACAAGGATCTCAGACAGACAGTACTTTACGCAATATGCGTGCAGTTCCAAGTAATGCCGATTTTTGCAATACTCCTAGATTATAGGATATTTCTAAAGTTTCCAAATGTTTCTTCGAGTTGGGTGTTATTGAACCCAGTGCTCCGATGAGAACAGGGACAACCTTTATGTTTAACTCTCATAGCTGCCACATCTTGGCTATCTCAATTCTCAGGTCTCCATATTTATCAATCTTTTCTCTTTCTTTCATGGTAATATGTTGATTATTAGGCACTCTTGTTTGTCCCTCCTAAAGGTTGCTATATCCGGCCTTCAGTGCTCTAACACGTTATCTGTCTAGAAGTCAAAGTCCTAGAGGATTTTTGCCTTCCTCTTTTCGTCTGTTGCTTTTTCCGATCTATGTAGGTATCAATGTTTATTATTATTATTATTATTATTATTATTATTATTATTATTATTATTATTATTATTATTATTATTATTATGTTTTTTTCTTCTTTCTTCAAATTTTCTTCCATTTCTCACCGAGTGTTTTCCGTACACCTAGGGCAGAGAAACTCGTTGTATGCATTCCCAGTTTACACACGCAAATTCACAGGTAAAACATGTATTTAAGAAAAAAAAAAAAATCATGAATGGATGTTGTTTTCACAACGATAATGAGTCGTTCCAGTTAGCACGATTTTTTGCACTTCCTGTAGGGATGGTAAGCCTGGTATCATTTTCAAATAGGTTTCAGTACCTTTTTTTATCATTCCTAGAGATCCCACAATCACTGGTATGGTAGTCGCCTTGAGGTGCCACATTTTTTCAATTTCTATTAGCAAGTCTTTATATTTACTGATCTTGTCAAATTCTTTCGCCGCTATATTATGATCAGAGGGAATACTCATGTCAATTAATAAACACGTCTTCTTTGTCTGATCTTTTATAATAATATCCGGTTTATTAGCTTTTATAGTCTTGTCAGTATGTACGGGGAAGTCCCAGAGAATCGATACATTTTCTCCCTCAGTCACAGCTTCAGGATGGTGTTTATACTATTTGTCAGCGGTTTTGATTTTATAATGCTGACATATTGTCCAGTGTAAATACTTGCCAACTCTGTCATGTCTTGCTTTATATTCTACAGGTGCTAAGACTCTACACCCTGAGATTAGGTGGTCTATAGTTTCAATCGCATCGTTACAAAATCGGCATTTTGGGTCAGCTCCATTTTTTATCACATTGGCTTGGTAGTTCCGGGTTAATAAGCTTTGGTCTTGAGCAGCCAATATGAAACCTTCACTCTCTGCTTTTAGCCCTGAACTTCGTAACCATTGATGCGTGCGTTTCTGGTCGACATCAGCTTGTTTTTCTACGAGCCACATACTTGCCATGCAGAGGTTTCTGTTCCCATCTGCTAGCTAATTTTTCATGTGTTTTTGTTTTTGCAATTAATTTTATTTTCTTTGCAGCAGCAGTTGGCGCATTTCCTTCAACCTGATCAAGCTGGTGGGTATCTAAGAGTTCGGTAGCGAATCTTTTGCTCTCTTTCAGAATAGAGTGAAGTTTTTTCGGTCTTTCATGTTTTTCAACAAGTTTCAGCGTCCAATCGTTGGTTGTTTCAAGGTATTTGGCCAGTCCGATTGTGGTGGTTTTGTACGTAAGTTCAAGCTGGATCAAGCCTCGACCTCCCTGCGCTCTGGGAAGGTAAAGACGATCCACGTCTGCCTTTGGATGGTGAATCTTATTACAAGTCAGTAGCTTGCGGATTTTTCTATCAATGTTGACTATTTCACTGGTATTCCAGTTAAGCACATTGAAGCTATAAAGAACAACTGGGACTGCTAAGGAATTTATGGCTAACACCTTATTATAAGCATTCAGCTCAGACTTCAGAACTGCTCGAACTCTTCTATAACATTCCTTCCTAACCTTCTCTTTCATGCTTGCATGCTGCATACCAGAGCCTTCATTTATTCCTAGGTATTTATAGGTTTGTTCTTTTATTACTGTTTCGACATCTAATTCTATTGAACTTGACTTTACCAGTTTCCCTTTCTTAAAAGTGGCTTTGGCACACTTTTCAAGGCCAAACTCCATCCCGATATCATCACTGAATCCTTTCACAGTATGTAATAGTCCTTGAAGCTCTTCATCATCTTTGCCATATAGCTTTAAATCATCCATATAAAATAGATGGCTTATTTTCCTGTTGTCAATTTTGTAGCCATACCCTGTTCTATTCAGTTCACTTGAGAGTGGTATTAATGCTATGCAGAAAATTAGTGGTGAAAGCGAGTCACCCTGGAAAATGCCACAGTTTATGCTAATATTGTTTGAGTGCAATACTCCATTAGAATGATATAATTGCAGCTTCGTGTTCCATAGTGACATATTATACTTTAAAAAATCTGAAATCACAGGAGAAATTTTGAAAATGTCCAGCGATTTCAAAATCCACGAATGTGGTATGCTGTCAAAGGCTTTTTTATAATCAATCCATGAAGAGCTGAGATTTCTGCGCTTGTTATGGCAGTTCTCAAGGATCATGCGATTAATTAAGAGCTGATCTTTGCATCCGTATGAGCCTCGTCTGCATCCTTTTTGTTCAGTGGGAAAGAGGTTATTCTCTTCCATAAACGTATATATTTTCTCCACTAGAATAGATGTCAAAATCTTATAGGTAGTAGACAAACATGTTATAGGCCGGTAGCTTTTTGGGTCTTTGGTTTCGTTATTTTTCGGGAGGAGGTAAGTAATACCATTTGCCATCCAATTGGGAGTTTTTTCTGGGTCTTTCATAATACTATTAAATAGTATTACTAACATTTTGTGTGCGGACGAGAGTGATGAGAGCCAGAAATTTGGTACTTTTTCAGTACTAGGGGATTTCCACTTATGAGCCTTCGTTAGTGCCCTCCTTAGGTCGGCGATTGAGATGTCTTCCCATACCTGTTCTTGTAGATTTTTGTAGGCATCTTGGGTGCGTTTGATCCAGTCTGTATTTTCATTGTATGGTTTCTCATCACTCCAGATCCCTTTCCAAAAGTTTTCAACTTCTTCCATTGGGGGTGGATTTTCAATGGTTATTTTTTCTTTCCCTATTTCCCTGTAAAATGATTTGGCATTGGATTTGAACATCTTATTTTGCCTGTAGAATCTGATTCTTTTCTCAAATCTGCGTATTCTCTGAGCCTTCGCTTGAGCTTTCTGTTTCAGTGTTTCATTCGCTGACATTAGTTCTTCTCTTGTTGAGAGTCCATATTTTCTCACGATCTTCCTGCTTTTTCTTGATCTTATATCATTTCCAGAGATTAGCTCAGTTAATATTGATATCTCCCTTCGCAACGATTCAATCTCAGTTTCAATTCTACTCCTCCAGTTTGATTTTGATTTTCTTTTCGAATTTGGTATTGTTGGCTTTTTGGGTGTTAAACAGCGTCTTTCGATTACCTTAGCAACAGAGTAAATAATTTCATTTAATTTATTAAGATCGGGTTTTAGTTGTTGTATGATCTCTTGTGTAACACAGTTGCCAATTTTTATTTGCGTTTTATGTTGGTGTGCATTTGGGAGTTTATGGAGTGGTTCCCTTTCATTCATATTTGTATGCCCTACAACTGCAAGCTCATTCAGAACTTCCTGCTTCATTTCAATGATAGATTTTCTGTGTTGTTCAGCAAATATGTGGTCTTCAAATTCTGTTTCGACATCATTTTCCTGGCTGTTTTCCCGAGGGTCATTATCTTCTCCAATTTCTTCAGGCTCTTGAGTGGTTTCGGCAGATGGTTGCCTTTCAGTCAATGCTTGTGGTCCAACGTTCCTCTCCTCTGCTTCATTATTTCTTTCCTGACTTATATTTAGGTCATTCTCTACCGCTTTTTTAATAGAGGTCAATTCTGCATCTGTGAGTCTGGTATTTCTGAAGATATCTCTTCTAACATTTGCTAATCTGTTTTCATCTAGATTTGGTCTGCCAGCTGGATTCTGGCTCCTCCAAATTCTGTAGGAGTTTGCGGTGTGTTTCTCTTGGGTTGGCCTACTTAATGCAAAGTAATAAGCGTATATTACTTCTTTATATTCTTCCCGGTTCCATTTAGTTCTTTTACATTTTTGATTTTGTGGTCGTTGTGGTGGTGAACTTTGGGGGCTTAATTTGGGACAAATCCCGTCTAAGTGACTTTCCAGGTTCGTATTCGGGGAAGATATTCTGCCATTTGAAAATTTATTATTATTATTATTATTATTATTATTATTATTATTATTATTATTATTATTATCATTATTATTATTATTATTATTATTATTATTGAGTGAGAGAATAGTGCATGCCATCAAAATGACACTGGGGTAAAATATACGAAGCCCATTATACCTGTCATTACTACCCGTCTGATAAGGGTACACCTGGCACATGATTCACAACCATATGTGCGCGACATGGTGATCTCATATCAAGATAAACAGCACATGACCTTGCAGGTGGAGCCCGGTTAGAATTTTCTTCAGGTTGAGTTGCCCATCCCGCTCAAAAGGTCCCTGAATTTGGATTATTTAAGGATGTTGAACGAAACACCCATGTTTCCGAAGGTGAATTATCCAAACCCCAAAGAATTCCACTATGATGTTCCCCAACTATTTCTGTTCATGATCAAAGAAGCACATATCATCAGCCACCAAGGGGACATGCTCAACTGGTTAAGGTCAAACAACTGACAAGCAAATCTGTGGTATTGAGAAGAATCTTTGCTATAGCCCATATTTTATACCAACAATGCACATGATAACACTTTTTATCAGTTAAGATAAGAAGCCATGAGAGCCACTGCCCGCTACTGCATCAGGGAATATTATTATTATTATTATTATTATTATTATTATTATTATTATTATTATTATTATTATTATTATTATTATTATTATTATTATTATTATTATTATTATTATTATTATTATTATTATTATTATTATTATTATTATTATTATTATTATTATTATTATTATTATTATTATTATTATTGTTCAGTAGTTTTATTTTTATAACGTGCTTTCACTTCACTACCGAGCGCAGCTCTGTGTGCCTTGGGTATGTGCTGTGGTTTGCTGTGATGTTCTTATGGTTACTGTATTGAAAGTGTTTTGCGTAGGATGTGTGCAGTGCCCAGTAGTGCAATTTTCTGTATGTTATATATATTTGTAAGTCCTGGTGTTTTTGTTATGTATTTGTCTGAATATTTTTTTATGATTCCTAAGGCACCTACTATGATAGGAATTGTTTCTGTTTTTAGATTCCACATTCGAGTTACCTCTATTTCCAGGCCTTTGTATTTTGAAAGTTTTTCCATTTCTTTTAGGGAAACAATGTCATCTGCTGGTATTGATACATCAATTAGAAAGCATTTTTTTCTTCATGATCTTTGACAACTATATCTGGTCTATTTTCCTTAATTACTCTATCTGTGTGTATTGGCATATCCCAGAGTATGGTTGCTTTCTCATTTTCTGTGACCTTTTCTGGCGTGTGTTTATACCATCTTTTTTCTGTTGTTATTCCATAGTGTTGGCATAGCTTCCAGTGTATATAGGTCCCAGCTCTGTCGTGTCTGTGAATATATTCCTTCTTAGCCAGGACTGGGCAGCCAGAGATAATATGATTTATTATTTCTTGTCCATCTCCACATATTCTACAGTTACTTATGTTTCTTTTCATTATATGTTTTTGGTAATTTCTGGTGGGGAGACTTTGGTCTTGTGCAGCAATTAAAAATCCTTCAGTCTCTGCTTTGAGTCC
>NC_142938.1:23817919-23822919 GCF_046866305.1 Octopus bimaculoides | reverse complement strand
CTTGTTCCACTTCCTCCCTCCACCATCCTCTCTGCTCTCGTGTGACCTGTGGTCAACTTTCTTTTCACTCCAGCCGCTGTGAAGGCAAGACGAACTACTAGCGTTCTACCTCAGATTTGCGTTTGGCCGTACGGCTTTTGAATGTTGTTTTCACTGTCCATTTTTTCCTGTCTTGGTTTGTGTTTGCCACCTTGGAATCCTCTGTGTAGTGGGTTGATCCACTACTCGGGAAGAGACTATTCTAGAGTACGTTCTGTCTTGTCTTCGAAATGTCTAGATAGAATAGAGACAGCTGATGAAGGGATATTCCAAGTGGCTTTCCGTTTTCCTATGTGTTCGTTCCGTTGTCTGTAGTTTATTGTTCTAACGTCCTGTACCCTGATATGCATGTATATACACATGTAGATGTAAGTATGTACATATATGTGTGTATACATGTATATATATTCTTTGTATTATTACATACATACAAACATATATACACATGTATATACATTTATATATGTATATATATGTATATAGATAGATACATACATACATACATATACATATATATATCTAACATTATATATGTAATATGTATATATTACATATATAAATAATATAATACATAGACTAATTTTATTACATATGATATATATAAATGATGATAAATTACTTATTTCTCTAAATGTCATATCATTGATATTAAACATTGATATTAAATAATGCCATATCATTGATATTAAATATATAGAGAAAGGGGGAGAGAGAGCGAAAGAGAGGAAGAGAGAGACGGAGAGATTAATGACAAAAATATATATTGATGACGGAAAGCTTTGGATTTGTTTTAAAAGTGCTCTATACACGGTTAGATGTTTGACATCTTAATAGGTGAAGGGAAGTAAGCCCCAAAGATTATACTCGCAAGTAAATCAGTGTTCTCAATATAAATATAAATATTATGTTAAACTGTCGTATGTCCAAATTTGACCAAATTCGTTTTTTATTTTTTTCAATATTTGATTTTGCTTGCAATAGCTGTTCTTTTGGTCAAACTATCTTATCTCCAGCTGCTTCAGATTCCAAGATATAAAAATTGTCAAAGTGTAATACAATGGTTTTGCATTTTCCAAACGTTTAGTAAGTCCCACATACGACAGTTTTGCAAAAATAGTTCTGACTGAAAATATCATACATGCATGAAGTTACGATTTTATGCACCCAACAAAATATTACTGTTAAGCTGAAACTGTTGCTAATGTAAAAAGAAATAAATTGGTGAAACTATTTTTCCGTTTTCGGAAAAAGAGACTTTTGGACTTACGACACTTTGCATAATAGCAACGATATATGTGCGCGCGCGCGCGTGTATTATTTTCCAGTGATTGGTGGGTTTTTAGAGGATTTTTTGGCTCTGATTTTCACAGTAATGCAGGCACCTCCTGTGCCCTATTATAATTATAAATTAATAATAAAATTATATATATATATATACATATACATATACACACACGCACACACACATTCACACACACACACACAAATCTATATATATATATATATATATATATATATATATATATATATATATATATATACTATATATAAAACAGAGATGTGTGTGTAATCGCTTATCACGTGAAAACGGCTTCACTATTTACTTCCATACTTGTGATGCATGAATAATTTGACCTCGGATAAATCTTAGGCTCTTCATTTGATTTTTTTAATTAAAAATAAATAATATTGCTTTATATTTATGATTCACTTCTTTAAAAAGGTTCCTCAATGTCAACTTCCGGTATTGACGTAACAACGGCTTACATACTTGTGATGCAATGTCAACTTCCGGTAATGCATATTTATGCATGTACGTATACATGACAACAAACCTCTCTCTCTCTCTCTCACTCTCTCTCTCACTCTCTCTCTCTCACTCTCTCTCTCACTCTCTCTCTCTCTTTCTCTCTCTCTCTCTCTCTCTCTCTCTCTCTCTCTCTCACACACACACACACACACACACACACACACACACACACGTCCATTTCATCTGATGTGTAATACTGTGCGTGCGTGCGTGCGTGCGTGCGTGCGTGCGTGCGTGCGTGCGTGCGTAGTGGGTTCCACAATCGCCATTTATTTCAATTACTCTTGTGAGGATATTCACGTAAATCATTTCTTTCATTTAATCCCCATTTTAATTTTCGTAAAAGTTTCCAATTACGATCATCATCGTTTAACGTCCGCTTTCCATGCTAGCATGGGTTGGACGATTTGACTGAGGACTGGTGAAACCGGATGGCAACACCAGGCTCCAATCTAATTTGGCAGAGTTTCTACAGCTGGATGCCCTTCCTAACGCCAACCACTCAGAGAGTGTAGTGGGTGCTTTTACGTGTCACCCGCACGAGGGCCAGTCAGGCGGTACTGGCAACGGCCACGCTCAAAATGGTGTCTTTTATGTGCCACTCCCGAGCAACGCCGGGTGCCTCTGCTAGTATATATATATATATATACACACACATGTATATTTGGGTACATGACGTCACCAACGGTGCAAATAACATGAAATGCGTAAACGAACGAGGGAAAAACGAATGAAATATATATATATGCACTCCTCATTTCGTGCATATATATATATATAGTTTGTATGATATATTATATTGATATTCATATTAAAATAAGCATTGTTGTTGTACTGTTATAGTGAATTGAAAATATCCAAGTTATATTATGTCAAATGTAGAAAACAAGTACTGAATTATGGAAGAAGAAAAGCGTGAAATGAAATGTCAAATAGATTTACAGATGTGTGAAAATTTAATAATGTAAATCTAATAAATATCTAGCGAATTCATGACGTAATCTATGGAAGATCAAACGAACTGAAAGTGTAAAAGTTTCATCAAGGTGAAATAGTACATCACTTTTAACTGTCATAGTAGAGGCAAAATTATTACAATTTATTGCAGTGTGGGCAGAGAGATATTCATATGTGCATGTGTATGTATGTTGGGAGGTTGATCATGACTTCAAAATAACGGCTTACAAACCATCAGCAGATTGTGGTTTTCTTTGATCTTTCAGGCTTTCCGTCTACTGTTTTCATATATACATATTAATGTGTTATATGTGTGTGTGTGTGTGTGTGTGTGTGTGTGTTTGTTATGTGTATATATATATATATATATATATATATATATATATATATATATATATATATATATATATATATATATATGTGTATGTATGTATGTATGTATGTATGTATATATATATGCATATCATAGTATCGAGCGGGCTATCAGATGCTGTTATACACGGCTGGTCACAATGCGCTTCCAATTTTTGCCTTGATTACGCCATTCTATTCCATCTTGACCTAATTTGCTTGAGAAAATCGTCTTCCCATCGTCATGGAGGCCTTCCAAGCGCTATTTTCCGATCTCCTGGCTACCATTCGACAACTGCACGGGTCCACCTGTTGTCTGTGAACCTTGCAACATGTCTGACTGGGCGGAACTTGTGCTTTCGGTACTCTGCGATCAAATCTTTCACTCTGTTCCAATCTTGAATTATCTCGTTTCGAATGTGCTCTCGAAAGGATATGCTAAGCACGGATATTTCCATGGCCCTTTGCGTCGTAGCTAAACGAGGTTCTATCCTCTTGCATAGTAGCTCACATCTCACTTGTATATAAGAATGCAAGTAAGACGCTGTTATTGAAGTGGGCACGTGTGACATTGTCTAGCTTTGTTTGGGGCACATCCTTTATTGATTTGAATGCCTTTCATCCTGCCCTTATTCCCGTTGAGATTTCAGCATCCATATCTCGGTGCATATTTACTGTGTACCTCAAATAGACATACTCCTTTACCTCCTCGATTTCATTACTACCCAACTCTATTCGGCCTTGTGCTACGTCTTCCGATCGCATATATTTTGTTTGTATGTAGTTCATTTTAAGACCTACTGCTAAGCTCTGAGTCTTCAGTTCTGTCAGCATGGGCTACAGATGGTTTGTGGTTTCAACGATAAATACAATGTAATCTGCGAATCGGAGGTGTTTTAGTTGTTCGCCATTGATGTTCTCGCCGCCTAACCAGTCGATGTCCTTGATGACCGTTTCTAGACATGTGGTAAAGATCTTTGGGGAGATGGTAGTATCTTGCTTGGCACCCTTCTCAATTAGGACCCTTACTGGTGGTGATAGCAGACCTATATCTGTTGCACATTCAGAGTTCGCATCTCTGAGCAGTTTGATGCATTGCGCCTCGGCACCTTACATATCCTATTAAGACTTCCTGCAATATGCACCGTTTATCGACCATGATGTTGTCAATTTCATTTTTGTGTCGAGCATTTGGAGTT
Organism: Octopus bimaculoides; assembly: GCF_046866305.1. Taxonomy (NCBI): domain Eukaryota; kingdom Metazoa; phylum Mollusca; class Cephalopoda; order Octopoda; family Octopodidae; genus Octopus; species Octopus bimaculoides. The sequence continues at coordinate 23,818,563 of NC_142938.1, read as the reverse complement.
ATCCAGGTCCATCTCCTTCCAGGTTGCTTCATGTATAGACCGTTCTCGATGTAAAGTTTTCTTGTCTCTTCCATGGTAACCAAACGTTTCTCTTCCCTGATCCAAACTTACCAACATATTTGTTTCCCTGTCGTCCTTTTCCAACCTTTGTGTTGAAATCTCTCATCATTATGGTGTAAGTAGATTTGTGCGCTAGGGCACTGCAAATATTACTCTTATTAAAGGATAATAAATATGAAAATATCTTTACCGTTGGTGCCGTTTTAAAACGTCGCAATGATCGATACATTGCTAAATCACCTTCTGAAGTACAACTACCCCAGCGGTATTTATGTGTGGACCCAAGATGGTTCTCCTGTTCATACGGCGAAGAAAGTGCAGAAATTCTGCGAAGGCAATTTCGTCGACTTTTGGCCTGCCAACCTCTACCTTTCTCCCAGCCCAGACTTGAACTCCCTGGACTATGCCGTGTGGGGCAAATTGGAGCACTCTACCAACAGTACTTCGCATCCAAGTCTTGATCATTTTAAGCAAATCCTGAGGGAAAGTGGGACAACATGTCTGAGTACTTCATCATAAAGAGTTGTGACGCCTTCAGGCGGCGTGTGAAGGCTATGGTGAACATTGAAAGCAGACATATTGAA
>NC_142938.1:23772919-23815419 GCF_046866305.1 Octopus bimaculoides | reverse complement strand
CTAAGTCGATGACATTGAGCCCAGTGCACAACTGGTACTTACTTTGTCAACCCCGAAAGTATGAAAGGTAAAGTCGACCTCGGCGGAATTTGAACTCGAAACGTAAAGACGGGCGAAATGCCGCAAAGTATTTTACCCGGCTGGCTAACGATTCTGTCACCTCGCCGCCTTGTTAGTAGTAACTATATTTTGTTGATACAGATATACTTTTCTACTCTAGGCACAAGACCTGAAATTTTGGGGGAGGGACAGTTGATAAGATCGACCCCAGTAGGCAACTGGTACTTAATTTATCAATCCAGAAAATATGAAAGGTAAAGTCGACCTCGGCGGGATTTGACAGAACGAAGACCGACGAAATACCGCTAAGCATTTCTCCCGGCGTGCTAACGTTTCTGCCAGCTCGCCGCCTTTTGTTGATACAGATATAGTTTGATGTAAATTATTCATATCTGTCCTAGATATTTCATCGTTCCAACTCAACTACACAAAGAATAAATAAAAAATTTAAATAATCATTATGATGTCTCAAAAGACGGAGCCATACACTACAAGTGTTCGTTTGATTATTTGACTTTTGCTTAATTATATCTTTCAATGCAAGAAATGCCAAAGTTTGTCATAAGTTTTCAAAAGTAAACTGAACAAAGGAAACACTTTTTTCTAAGAATTAATTGATGAAAACGTTTTTGGATTATTACGCTAAGACTAAAATTTACCTGTAATCAAAGTTCTTGCAATCATTTGATATAACAAGCTTTAAGTCGACGAGCTGGCAGAAACGTTAAGGCGCCGGGAGAAACGCTTTGCGGCATTTCGTCTGTCTTTACGTTCTGAATTCAAATTCCACCGAGGTCGACTTTGCCTTTAATCCTTTTGGGTCGATAAATCAAGCACTAGTTGCGTACTGGGGTCTATCTAATCGACTGGCTCCCGCCCCAAAAATTTCGGGTCTTGTGCCTAGAGAAGAACAGGATATAACAAGCTTTATTTATTTAAGCTGACAAGAATCGTTAGTGCACTGGGAAAATGCTTAGCGGTATTTTCTGTCTTTACGTTCTAAGTTCAAATGCTACTGGGTCGACTTTGCCTTTTGTCCTTTCGGTGTCGGCAAAATAAGTACCAGTTGAGCTCTGGAGTCGATGTAATCGACTAGCCCCCCCCACACACCCCACCACCCCCGAGCTTGTTGGTCTTGTGCCAAAATCTCAAATCCACATAACGAGCTTGTAATTTTCAGACAAAAGATAAAAGACCGTATTTGTAATACCCAACAACTTCAAACACTGCCATATAATAATGATTTCCGGCTAGGGTTTGAGGCGAACAATTATGGGGTTAGAGGTTAGTTGACTACATCAATTCCAGTACTTGTCGGAATTTTATCGACCTCCACTCATCTCCTCTCCAACCTTATGAAAGGCAAAATTGACCTTGGCAGGAAATGACCTTAGAACGTAAAAAGACGGAACAAATATCGGATGCCAGGTTTTTCGACGCTCTAACGATTCTACCAATCCATCACCCTAAACATAATAATAATGGAAGAGGAGATAAACTAAAAACAATGAGTTCGCTCTTTGAAAACTGAGTTGAGACATTAATTATGATAACTATCGAGTGAGTTTGGGACTTAAGAAAGTGAAGTGCAGTCTTTCATTCTGAAAACATCAAGACATAAAGGTTCAAATAATATATACGAAAAGATTATTAAATTACAGCAATATAGAAGAAAGTGTGTAGCAAAGGATCTTGTGGCTGTAGTTTAGAGTTTCTTTTTGATAAAACTACATATGATAGCTGATTAATTTTTGAATATTGTCCTTAGCGCAAGGCCATACATTTAACGAGAGGATTTAATGTTGAAAAAAGATCGCAGTACTTGACTAGTTCCTTATTTTATTGATGACACGAGAAGGGTTAAAAGCGAAGTTGACCTCGGTGAGATTTGAATTCAACATAAAGGGCCTAAACATTAATAAAAAAACATCGCTACAAAGCATTGTCAAGCACTCTAACTGTTCTGCAAAACTCCACTCCTGGAATAATTATCAGCATTATAAATTTTATATGCGTGTATGTGTGTGTGTGTGTGTGTGTGTGTGTGTGTGTGTGTGTGTGTGTGTGTGTGTGTGTGTGTGTGCGTGCGCGTGTGCGCGCGCGTGCGTGTGTGTATTGTTACCACTAACAGCTTCACATATATTGTGTCATTGTCGTGGTTAATAGTGTCCATAGAATAAAGTGGGATTTATTTTTGGTTTATTGAAGCTGTGGTTGTGCGTTTAACAATGTTTCATTTGCTTTGTACTGCTTGTAAATCGTGTCCTCTTCATTAGTAAATGGTGGGAAAGGACTTCTTCGTTTGTTGTTGTTGTTGTTGTAAAGACCATATTCCCTAAGTCTGCCAAACAAAATACAAAACAAATATGTATGAAAAAACTGACCTTAAAGCATTAGACTTCTTCAAACAAGAGATCTTGGACAAAACTTATCTTCATCTGCATGTAAAGCTTGAAATTTGAATGTATAACTTAGGGTATAAACTCCAATAGCCACAAAATTCAAGTAAGAAGTAGTGAACACTGGAATCATTAACCTTGAAAAATAAACTAATGGCGGACCAGTATCATAGAAATTCTTTGACAAACGCAATTAACGTAGGGCGTCATCATCTGTCTTAAACCAACAGAAAAAATACCCAGCCATGCACATACTATGGCTAGTATTGGGGCAAGTTAGATATTTTCAAAGAAGGAACTAATTCTTTCCTAACTCTCGACTGTTTCAATTCCTAAACCGTCCGAACCAATAAGGGAATCTCTATATGTTTGCCCGATGTGGGGGGAAATAATATCAGATATAACTCCCAAATATTGAATAATAATGCAGACCTAAATCCAGCATGTATGTAAAATAAACGAACCACGTCCACGGCTGGAATATCTTCCATCATAGATCTATTTGACTAAGATTGATAAAGAATGAAACAACAACCAGAAAAATATAAATATAAATAACAGACGACAGTATTTTAAACGTGCGTGAATTAAGCACAAAAATTCGATCAAATCGACTTCAAACCTCAACACAACGTGCTGGAGAAGCTCGACTTTCACTAAAAGTATCATGTTTCATGCATATACTTTAAAAACAGGCCGTAATTATGTATCACTTAACTTAAATTCCAATTTAAATTCCAATTTGAAGATATCTCAGATTTCCATTTTACATTCGAGAGTTTCCTAAATAATGCTGTAAAATACGAAATACGTCAACGGAAAACACTGATTTTCGTATAACCAAGATGGTCTTTTGCAACATTGCATTTTAGGAACATATTTTGACATACAAAAATGTAAGTGTATTTTTTCCTTGGATTGATGAAAGCAAAATCTGTTACTCCTGTCTTAAAACCAAGACACTCATTTGTTCGTCGATGCACAATCAAGTCAGTAGTAGTAGTAGTAGTAGTAGTAGTAGTAATAATAATAATAATGATAATGATAATAAGAATAAGAAGAAGAATGCTTTCTGTTATAGGTACAATGCCTGAAATTTTTGTGGGGTTGGGTACAGTCAATTACATTGAAACCAGTACTCAACTGGTACTTATTTCATTGACCCTGAAACGATAAAAGGCAAAGTCGACCTCGGCAGAATTTGAACTCAGAACGTAGCGACTGGCGAATTACCTCTAAGCATTTCGCCCGGAGTACTAACGATTCTGCCAGCACGCCACCTTAAAATTAATAAAAATAAAAATAATAATAATAATAATAATAATAATAATTATTATTATTATTATTATTATTATTATTATTATTATTATTATTATTGGCAGTAGCTCTCATTGCTTCTGATCTTAACTGATTGGAAGTGTTATGTACATGCTTTGTCTTGGTGTAAAAGATGAGCTACAGCAAATATTCTGCTTCTGCTCAATGCCACAGATTTGCTTGTCAGTTCAAAGGAGATTCTTGATCACCTATGTTATTTGTTATAACTTTGATCCCACTTTCTGTAGTCCTACGCAAAGTCAACGCGCACTATAAGCTGAGAAAGAGTGAACCTCGTCTCAACCACCTTCTCTTCATGGATGATTTTAAACTGTTCGCAAAAGCAGAGCCTGAAATGGAGAGGCTGGTTGAGACTGTGCAAATGTGCAGCAAGGATATAGGGATATAATTCGGTATCTCGGCGTGTGCAGTGCTTACTTTGAAGCGGGGAAAAGAGTAAATTGTAGGGCATAGAATGATAATGGGTACAAGAACCTTGAGATCCTGGAGATGGACAATATCTTGCATAAAGAAACGAAAGAGATCATCATCATTATATTTCAAACGCCTTAATCTTCTTTTGAAATCAAAACTCAACTCAAGGAACCTTGTGACTGCCATCAAAATATGAGCGGTTGCTGTAGTCCACTATAGTGGTGGTGGTGGTGGTGGTGGTGGTGGTGGTGGTGAGGATGATTTATGACGATTAACATCACTGATTTGCAGAGGAAAGTAGACAGAATACTTTTGTTTGACCGTTTTTCAAGGGCACCCATACGCGTTTCCTCAACCCCTTATCATGGTCAGTATTGAGGTAAAGATTTATTGGCCAAAAGTCATTAATTACATCTTCCACGTCAGTGTCTTAGCCCGTCTCACAGAACCGGGAGTTCTCTTTTTCTCCTGCCAGTTGCAGTTCATGTCTGCCAAAACGTGGACAAACAAGTCTGGCATATATCCGTAAACCTCGTAGGGTAGACCGTTCAAACCCAACGATCTGCTCTACATACAACCACTTGCCACCAACTACATTCCAGTTGCTGTTATCGGCTTTTTGCAACACTCCGCATCTTTTGCCGAGAGCTATGACAAGCCATCGAGATAGGTACTAAAGCCAGCAACCGTCTCCGTTCTACCGCCTGCCCAATTAAGCGAAGTGCCGCTGTAATGTCGTACACATCTGTTTGAAATCAGATATCACGTGGCCTTTCCGATCTGTCAGAGACCAATTGTGGATATGCTATCATGCCGCACCTTTGCCACCCAGGCCCATCGAGTAGCTTTCGTTCGTACCATTAGCTTCGTGTTTCGCATTGAAGAAATGTTCAAGAACCATTATCTCTGTTGGCATGTCAGTTGTTTCAGTTGTAGTACCCTTACTAATCAACTCTTGTAATTTATCAACTCTCACTCTAATCTCTTTTTCCTAATACTACTCTTTGCGAATTTCTACTGTAATTGCTCTCCTCAGAAAATACCTCCACTGGTTGTTGGCGGTCACCTTCGTCAAGTGTTCAAGTGCTGCTAAACTTAAACGTTAATTAGGTTTCTGTAAGCTTTATACACCAAGAACAGTGTGTTCAGCTTCAAGGAGCCAGGTTCTAATTAGTTCTAACTAAGTTGACTATGCAGATCACAAACTTGTGGCCTGTCTGACCAACCACTTGAAATTATAGACATTCTACAGTATCTCTGTCTGCTAGTCAAGCCAATACTTTATCTAAATGTCATCTGGATGATTCGATTCCGTTGTTCCCCGTCCTCACTGGCACATTCTAGAAATCTAATCAGTACCTGTCAGAAAGCTGAATAGCTGAGAGATTTTACATACCCCTATCCTATCGGTTAGTTCCACAAACATGATGTTCAAAGGAAAAGCGAAACAGTTGCAGCTTGGTTCCAGTGTTGTCGTAGGCGACAACAAGGCATCCAGCCTGATGTTCTTAAAGTTCCGTCAATCCACTGTCCTAAATACCTTTGTATCTGACCCCGAAAAGATTAAATTTGACCTCCACAAGATTTGAACTCAGGACACAGAATCAAAACAAATAAAAGAAGGCTTTCCTGTCTGCCGACTTTCGATTCTGATGATTCTCCATCTTTGTAATATTTTAACATTTTGACAGAAAACTAGTTTCATTGATATATCATATTTTTATATGTCTGTTTGTGTGTTTTTGTTTTATGCCATTTGATAGTACATTTGCCTTCGTTTCCTTTTATTTACCCTCTTTCAGGTTATTCGAAAAATACCCAGATGTTCAAGATATATTTATTCCATTCAAAGGTCAAAGCCTTGAAGATCTTAGTAATAATGACCGAATGCGTGAACATGGTTTACAAGTAATGCGGACAGTTGAGAAGGCCATTGCTAGATTGGATCAACCCGCGAAACTTGAATCCATGCTGTTTGAACTGGGTCAAAAACATGTCATGTTTGACACTAAAGTAGACTACATGGACGTAAGTAGTATAGAATTCATTACTTTATTCTTAACGATAGACAGTCGATGCAATCAAGACTAACGAATATGTCAAATGATGTGTGTGTGTGTGTGTGTGTGTGTGTGTGTGTGGTTAGACAAGCTTGGACAGACAATAAATACATGAGCGTCCCTCTGCATATCTCGATTTATCTAAAGCTAGGTATGTTTTATACTGAGAGTGCCTGATAAATAATTCGAAATTTAATTGGAGCTATGGTAATTATGTATATACGAATGAATAGAACGGGATGGAGAAATATCAAATATTTCATACAAACTAAAAATACCTATATATACCTATATATATTACCTTAATTCGTGACATGAATTATACATCTGTGCGTTGTTAATATAGCTCATTAGTCGGAAAGTAGTAAGGCTGTATTTTAGATAGATAGATAGATAGATAGATAGATAGATAGATAGATAGATAGATAGATAGATAGATAGATAGATAGATAGATAGATAGGGGGAGGGGGGGAGGGGAAAGAGGGAGAGAGGAGAGAGAGAAGAGAGATAGAGGAGAGAGAGAGGAGAGAGAGAGGAGAGAGAGGAGAGAGAGAGAATTGTCAAGAAAGAATAAACAACGCAAGCAAAACTAACTGCGAGAAAGATAGAAGTAAAAAGATTGAAACAGACATATCTGATAGAAAAGAAACAAACAAACAAGCAAACAAACACTGAATGAATGGATGGATGGATGGATGGATGGATGGATGGATGGATGGATGGATGGATGGATGGATGGATTGATGGATGGATGGATAATTGAATGAATGGAAGGAAGGATGGATGGATGATTGAAGGAAGAACAGGGCAAATAATTTCTAGAAAATCGAAATCCTTGCTACGCAAAGACTGTCAGTAACCATACAAAAATAGTAATGGCGCAAACTGCTGTCAGGGTTGAAGATATAAGTGTTCCTTTGATGAAACGTAAACCCATTGACATTTTATCTATTATGAAATGAAATTGTAGACATGGAAGCAGGAAGATATTAGATCAAGAATTTGGAGAATAGGGAATATAAAGGGGTAAAATGCAAAAACTTCTTAGAACAATAAGAAAAGGATACCAGAAGAGGAGAAAGAAATTGAAGCTACTTATACACGTACATAAGTGCTTATATATATGTATGTGTGTGTGTATGTATGTATGTATATATATATATATATATATATATATATATATATATATATATACATACACACACACATATATGCGTGTGTGCGTGTGTGTGTGTGTGTGTGTGTGTGTGTGTGTGTGTGTTTGTGTGTGTGTTTGTATTATGTATGTATGCACAATGGTATGAAAGAATGACGTGTGGCATGTATTCCTGCGTTGTTACACGTCATCAAACATGAGTACCTATTTTGTCCCTCACAAATTTATCGGAATAATAGTTCTGATATATAAGCACAGCAAACAGTAGATCTGAATATATTGTCGTGTATATTATGGTCGTCTAAACTACGTAAAAATGAAAATGACACTGACACCTCATTTTAACAGATATATTTACCAAAATTACATGAACTTATCTTGAAATACTAAAGAGTAAATTTATTCAATATAATCGCCATTGGCTTCAACCATGGCCTCCAGACGACTTCAGAATCTCCTGCAACTCTTCTGGAAGGTCTACTTGTTTAATTTGGTGACTGCTGCCATAATCCTTGCCTTCAGTTCATTTTTGGTCTTAAAAGGAGTTTTGTTGGTTTCTCGCTCAACTGCGATACACACATAATAATCAAGCGAGTTACCATCTGGGAAGTTAGGTGGCCAGATATTAGAGGTTATGAGGTCGCAGAAATTGTCTGACAGTCATGACTGGGTTCTCCTGCTTGTGTGGCATGGTGCAGAGTCCTATTGTCTTCTCGGTATATGTATACAAAAGCAGCAAATTAAGTGATACAACTTCATTATTACAAAATATCAATAACAAATATCTTCCTGTTCATGTTTATACAGAGACCACAGGTTTCCTCACAGTTTTCTTTTTGTAAATTTGTTTCATAGGGCTTTAATTGAACCAAAGATATGGAAGAAGAAAGTTATGCAGAAGCTTTCATTGTAGCATCGTACCCAGAGCCACGTGATGAAGAAGTGAACCTTTCAATCATATGGCTGTGCCTGCACTCCTACTTGCTTCCGTTCTCTTCCTGTTTAGGTTCGCTGTTAAATACCAGAAAGACTTGTTGAACATTTTGTTTATGCATAGATCGTTGTCAGTCCAGTTGTGGTACGCGAACTTGTGAAATTTTAGTAAGGAGTCAGACGCTTTGCTCAGTCGACTGATGCAATTACAAACACGTTCTTCAAAAATGAATGGGTGACAATGTTTGGTATGAACATTAATTGACAAGAAACAATGGACTACTTATGAGGGAAATGAAAGCATTTAAAATAAAATGGAAGAAGCTGTGAATGAAAATAGGCTTTGGAATAAGTAAGATTATGAACATGAAAGATAATTTCATAGGAACCAAAAAAACACAAGTTTAGAAATAACGGTGAAAGATTAGTTACGAAAGTGGCAGATTTGGGGGAGAAAATAGAAAACGTAAATTTTATGAGTCTGACTGGGTCCATAAAATTTACCAGAGAGAGAGAGAGAGAGAGAGAGAGACAAAGCGACAGATAGAGAGGCAAATAGATATACTGAAATACAGAGGCATATGTACATACCTAAGGTGATACAAATAAATAATATTAAAATAAATGCGTCCCTTTTAAAGCCTAGCCAGGCTCATGGGCCCCAGTTTCTATGGAGCATGTGTTCCCCAGCTGGACGGAACCCCAGTCCATCGCAGCGTTACTCATTTTTGCCAGCTAAGTGGACTGGAGCAATGTGAAATGAAGTGTTTTGCTCAAGAACACAAAGATCGCCCGGTACAGGAATCGAAACCACAATTTTACGATCATGAATCTGACAACCTAACCACAAACCCATGCCTCCACGATACAAATAAATGCATATATATATATATATATATATATATATATATATATATATATATATATATATATATATATATATATATATATATATATATATATATATATATATATATATATATATATATATATATATATATATATATATATATATATATATATATATATATATATATATATATATATATATATATATATATATATATATATATATATATATATATATATATATATATATATATATATATATATATATATATATATATATATATATATATATATATATATATATATATATATATATATATATATATATATATATATATATATATATATATATATATATATATATATATATATATATATATATATATATATATATATATATATGCATTTATTTGTATCGTGGAGGCATGGGTTTGTGGTTAGGTTGTCAGATATATATATATATATATATATATATATGTATATAATAAAAGAAGGAAAATGCACACAGTTTACATAGTTTTAATATGTTTTTTTATATATTTTATAAGTGAAAGATTATTGTGTTTGATTATTGCATATCTAGACATGCGCATATATATTTAAATGATAAACCGTTTGTCCAGAGAGAATCCAATGGATGTAAAGGATGCCTTTTTTGTCGAAAAAGAGTATCATTATGAGCTTCCCGGTGGACTTGCTTTACCTGACTTTCTTGGTTCTGGGGAGTTATAATGCTTCCAATGGGCAATCTTTCCCTTTCCATAACAGTAGATCCAGCTTTCGTCACAGGTCACCAGAGACTCTAGTCGTCTTGGATTGGAGTTAATGAGCTCAACCACCTGCCTGTTGTCACCAACATGTCTTTCTTTCTGTTCGTCACTGAGTACCCGGGGAACGAACCTTGCATAAATTTTGCGTATTTTCAGATCTTCGCTAATAATTCTGTCCAGAGTTGTCACACTAACTGCAAACTGTACACTTATTGTCTTTATAGAAACACAAGTCTTAATTCAGAAAACTGCGAATTTTCTCAACCAGCCCTGATGTTCTGACGTCCCTCTTCCTTTTACTCCTCTCATTGTTTCTCACGCCCCTCTGACGTCCTTGAACCTCTTGTTCTTAATAAAAATAGATGCTAGGTTCATACAAGTTAATCTATAAACCGTCTGACGCATTTCATAAGTTTCTGTAGTGTTTTTTTCCCAGTTTAACACAAAACTTTATTGCATAGCTAGCTTTCAACTGTCTTCACATCCCAACTGCATTCTGAAAACCAGTCAGGCATGACAAGTAATGTTTAGAAAGATGTGTTCAGCCGTGTCCATCAGCCTGGGATAAAATAGTTGGTAGGTCAGTATATTAGATATTACAATAAACTAGAACAGTTATAACTGCCTGAAATGCCTCAAAACATCTGGAATGTATCTCATGTCTGTTTATGTGTATTTATATTCATATGTTGGTACTCCATGTCAAGCTTTTGACATGATTAATTCCTTCTATGATTTGTATTTTTCATACCAAATACCTATTCTCAGTGAACTGGCCCATTATTTGTATTTTGTTCTTCTGATAAACTGATTTTACCAATGCTCCTTGGGAAGAGATCTGTATCACCTCTTATTTCATATTTCTCAAGTTCATTAGCTATCCTAATTAGGTTGTTGCTTTCATGGTTACACACTTGGGTAAGATGTATGTGTGTGTATGTCTGTCTGTCTGTATGGATGGATGGATGGATGGATGGATGGATGGATGGATGGATGGATGGACATCTTCAAAGTGGAGACCTGATCCGAATATTTGCAATAGAGTGGATAACACTAAAGCCAGCCTGGGATCAATTGTAATCCCAGGCTGGTTTTAACAAAATCCATTCTATCGTGGTGTTAAACCGAGTGACAGATTAACTCTAAAACCCAAACAGAGTGAGATATTTAATCTATTGTAAGATATTTAATCCACGTTTGGATATGCATTATAATAGACTGAACTGAATTCATAGAGAATGCAACCTGTTTGTAAGTGCTGGTCTTCTGAATAACAGACGGCAAGAACAATTCATAGACAGCTCTGAGTCTGTTAATACAACTTCTCTAGTCCTAATATCATTATAACACTGTTTCTCTTCTTTTAATTTTTTAGCACTACTTCCGGTTTAACATGTCCTCTTGGTTGCCGGGGTTTACTGAGTTACATGCATGCATACTAATTCTTCAAGTTGAGTGTAATATGTTGATGCATCGTTTACTACTACACTTCTCTTTGCGTAGTGTTTATTGTTTAAGCGAAAAAGTTTTTTCCAGCGTAGGACCATCACAAGATTGGACAGGAGCTTAGCCATTTGAGTATCGTTTCAGGAGTCTGCCGTATCAGTTGGTGTATGAATTCAACTTCTTTAGCTTGTTGGTGTTACATCCAGTGAGTTCATAATTCGAAAGCACGAATTTATCCAACTAATATCAGTCGCCCGGTTATTTCTCCTCGATTTGGCATCTCTTTCTCTCCTCTCCCAAAATAATCTACTTTATAAGAAATACAGAAATTAATATTGCTTAGTTATCAATAAAACGTATTATCTATAAATGTATGTGACAACAATACTATCTTGCTGAAGTTTATGTAGGAATTCTTATGACAATACACTGACTAGACTTAAGTTTGTTAATGAATTCTTTGAATAAGAATAACATGTTTGAATTGAAAAGCGAATTACAATAAGTTGAGTGTAAGGTTATCCATTGTTTGCGTTCAACTCGTTCAATAATCTGTGTTGGAACTATCCGATAATTCATTGCTTTTACCATCGGAAATATCGTGTTATTTCCGAGCTTTAGTGCTTTAAGCATAACAGGAAAAAAAGTAGAATGCTTATTCCTTTGACTTTATGATTTACATTTTCATGAAACCTCTATTTATTCAGCAATCAATGCAGGTAATAAATGTTCTAGAATGTCGCTTTTTATTCTTGTTTCATTCATTACTTTATTTCTCATGTAATAACGAAAGGAAACATCTCATATCTTGTTTCAATGAAAGAAGCATTTGACACTCTGTCTACAGGTAATATACCCAATTAAGCAGTCACGAGTGTGTATTAAGAGGATATTACCATGGCTTCTGCAATTCATCTCGGTTTGTTGTATAAAAATAATGCTTTCAATAGTTACGTTTTGAAACATACAAGAGAACATAAAGTTTATTAGCACGAGTTTTGTTTGTTTGTAGGTCTTTAGTGGAGTCATTTTATTTATTAGTTGAACGAGATTTGATGGTATTGCACTGAAAATACCGTACTTTGTCTCTGGAAATATACATTGCTCTCAACTGTCCACTTCGCAGCAAATAATTACTATGTAGAAGCAATGAGTTTTAGAATTATAAGAAGCGTCAGTACGTTATAATTGGTTTCCATTAACTAAATTCTTATATTTTAAGAGAGCCATGGAGAATGTGAGGAAGAAGAAAAAGAACTACTGCGACCGAAAGAATAATAAAACTACTGCGACTGACATTCGATTGCATTCTGGTCGCAACTTTGACTGCATTTTTCTTTATTCATTTAAAGCGCTGAAATAAAATCATCCGTCTGCCAAAAGCTAAACTTATTGAGAAAAAAGTCGGTACCATTTCGTTGTATCATCTTGTCTAACCACTGCATGAAAGTGAGGAAGCTTCTACGTAGCGACTTTACCCTCACGACATAGCAGTCAAATCTCCCTTGTATCATATCCTACTGTCTTAAAAAAAACAAAAGATAAGATAATATAGTCCGCAGTAAAAAAGTAAAAGGTCGGATGGGCGTAAACGGAAGGCCTTCAATTATAGGTCTGCTGGATCGACCTTGACCAGAAACTAAACAAGAACAATTACATGACAGAAGGAGGACTGTACGTAATTACACGAACAACTATAAGTAGCAGCCAAATCTCCCTCAACTCATACACCCTCGTCTTTAATAAAAGAATCCTAAACAACCATAAAATATGGCCTGAAATTCGGTGGGAGGGAGATAATCGATTATATCGACCCCAGTGCTCAACTAATACTTATTTTATGAACTTTGAAAAGAAGAAAAGCAAAAGCAAAGTCTACTTCGGCGGCATTTGAACTCAGAGCGTGAAGCCAGAAGAAATGCCGCTAAGCATTTTCTCCGGAGTACTAATGAGCCTACCACCTCGCTACTTTACCCAACGATCTAGTAGTTATCCTTTCTATTATAGGAAGAAGGCCCGAAATTTGTGAGGGAGGGGGATTAGTCGATTACACTGACTCGAGTGCTCAACTGGTACTTATTTTATCGACCTTAGAGGATGAAAAGCAAAGTCGACCTCGTCGGTATTTGAACCCAGAACATAAAATCATAAAAGCTGCGAAGCATTTTGTCCGGCGTGTTAACGATTCCGTCAGCTTACCACCTTCCAACAACCTAATAATTGATAAAATATAGCTGCCTTTAAAAATTTTCAAAATCTTTTTATGTAACTTTGTGTCCAACACGCGAGCAAAATCCACCGCTTTATATTATAATATATGCCGCAATATGTAATATATATAAGTCACAATGTGTCACATATGCTGTAGTACGTAAATATATGCCATAATAACAAATGTATGACATTAAACTGCATCCTATGGTGAGGATCCAGTTTGGGAGTTCTGGAGTTGTGGGGAGTGCAAATTACCGTAAATTACTTTAATTACCGTTACCCCTAGCTCCGTTCTGACCCGGAACGGTAGTACATCTATGGGTTAAATAAATTTTTGTAAGGATAGACTGAACTCCTTAACTACGGTTAATCAATCTAGAAGGAAAACACTAAAAATATTACCCACTTCCAGCATGCCCTAAGTCAACACGGAGTATGGCTGATGAAATTAACATGAGATAAGTCCAATAACATTGATCTCATGCTTCTGCATATTCTGCTGCAGCAGAGATAGCGGGAAATGATTGACGAATGTATCTCACAACGTGTGACAGTTTATATCACAATAATTGGCATTCCGTCAGTTACGATGACGAGGGTTTCAGTTGATGCTCGTGTAATTAACGTGCAAGTGGCTGAGCATTCCACAGACATGCATACCCTTGACGTAGTTTTCAGGGAAATTCAGCGTGACACAGAATTTGACAAGGCTGGCCCTTTTGAAGTACAGGTACAGTTGAGTGGACAAGAGTAACGTGAAATAAAATCTTGCTCAAGGACACAATGCGCCACCAGGAATCGAACTCGCGACCTAACGATCATGAGCTGATTACCCTAAACATTAAGCCACGTGCCTTCACATATCACAATATGCTACAGTACGTTACTTTAAATACTGCATCATGTAACGTGTATATTTCACTATGTTACAACATTAAGCGAAGGATTTAGAAAGTATATATCACAATATGTTAACAATATCCACAGTAGCATGTAACAAGTGTATGTCAAAATGTTACAATGTAGAATGGTGTATCTAACATGTGTAACCGTCACAATATGTTACTATATATATATATATATATATATATATATCGCAGTATGTAACATACTTATACTATACTACGTAACGAAGATTTCTGCAATGAAGCACAAGTCTCACAGTTTCTTGACCTCTCAGAGTTGTAATTATTTAGCCACGAGTCAACTCTGCTCAGCCGTGACCATCTAGTCTATATATGACACCGATTATTTCGTTGTCAAGTCGTGTGCGTGTTAAGAGCTATTTACCTATTTCTAACTAAAAAAACCAACTATTTTTAACTGGAACTTATTGATAAGAAGCTGACTTTACGGCAGAGAAACAGGTGAGGCTCAGAGGTCTTACGATGAGAATTGCGATAGCTTCTTCATTAAACAGATAGCAGGATTATGATAGGGCTTCTAGTTACCATTATTGAAGTTCAATAATTCACGTGGGAAGCAATATCGACTTTCAGACGTTATTGTCTTTCACTATGATATTGGAGATTAAATGCGATTCGCAAAAGGATCAATAATTAATTCAGCTTCATTAGAAACACCACAGGTGGTTGCAATTTAAATGGGAAAGCAACTTTTACTGTTTAAGACGTGATGTCACATAAATTATGTGTCTCAATTTCATAGAGAAAGAATACAGAAATAGGATGCAGTTATATTTAACAGAAGTATTCGTGAGAGGAAAAATAAATTGCCCGTAAACAGATATAGGTTAAAAGAAAAATTTGTGTCATCAAGTGCATTATAAAGGGCTTGTAAATGTTTACCATGTAATCAATAGGAATCAATCGATGATCGAAGGGATATGGAATGATACATATGCAGGTAAACTGTCGCCATTTTATATTTTTAATTTCGCGCATGCGCATTGTTTGTTTTTGATTTTGTCAACTAAACAGTATAGTAGGATCAGTTGGGCACCGTCTGTGAGAAAAACAGCACCATGACGCAATTCACTCTGACAGAAATTTAGAAACGACATGCATGGCATTCAAGCAGAAAGCTCCAATACGAACATTTCAGAGTGTTTGGGTGTCAATCTGAGGACATGTACCGAAAGTAATAAAGATCAAACATCCAGTCAACATCATGGTGTTTGGAGTGATCACTAGTGATGGCAAAGTCATGCTTCCGTTCATCTTCTCACACAACCTCAGACACAACACGGAAGCCTACATCAAATGGCTGGAGGAGATAGTGCTGTTCTGAGTCAAGAGGGTGGCTGCTGGAAGACCCTATATCTGACAACAGGACTCTGCACCATGCCACACAAGCATGAGAACCCAGTCATGGCTGTCAGACAATTTCTGCAATCACATCAACCTTAACATCTGACCACCTAACTCCCCGGACTTAAACCCCCTTGATCATTATGTGTGACACGCAGCTGATTGAGAAATCAAAAAAACTCCTTGTAACTAAAAGTAAGGATTATGGCAACATTCACCAAGTTAAACAAGGAAGCCATCCAGAAGAGTTGCAGGAGATTCCGAAGCCGTTGAAGGCCGTGGTTGAAGCCAATGGCGAATTTATTGAATAAATTTACTCTTTACTATTTCAAGATATTTTTTTGTAATTTTGTAAATACATCAGTTAAGATGAGATGTCAGTGTCATTTCAATTTTTGCGTAATTTAGACAACAGTTTATTCACAACTTGTACGCGCGCGTGTGTGCGTATGTTTGATTGTGTGTGTGTGTGTGTGTGTGTGTGAGTGTGTGTATATATATGTCTATGTATATATATATATATATATATATATATATATATATATATATGTATGTATGTATGTATGTATGTATGTATATATATATATATATATATATATATATATATATATATATATATATATATATATATATATATATATATATAAGCAATGTTAATTCTCTAAATGAAGTATTAACAGTAACTGCACGATAAAGTGTAGTATATTGCCACTTAAGTGTGGCTGACCCCTAGGGGTGGATGTTACTGTTGCTTTTAGCCCCAGGAGGACATCTCCTCCAGCTGGCTTATCGACACACGACTGTGTCCTGTTTGCCAAGGGAAGTTCCGGATCCGTTCGTGCTACAGATCATGGTGAGAGGGATAACTTCCCTTGGCAAACAGGACACAGTCGTGTGTCGATAAGCCAGCTGGAGGAGATGTCCTCCTGGGGCTAAAAGCAACAGTAACATCCACCCCTAGGGGTCAGCCACACTTAAGTGGCAATATACTACACTTTATATATATATATATATATATATATATATATATACATACATATATACATATACTATGCATATACATGTACTCTGTGGTTGGGAAGCAAACTCCCTACAACACACCTGTATGTGTACATGTATGTATGTATATATATGTGTATATATATATGTGTGTGTGCGTAAGTGCGCACGCGAGTGGGACTGTATGTCTGCATGCATGTGTCCATATATATATATATAAGTATGTATATGTATATGTGTATGTGCGTGTGTGTGTGTGTGTGTGTGTGTGTACAGATAGATAGATAGATAGATAGATAGATAGATAGATAGATAGATAGATAGATAGATAGATAGATAGATAGATTTTCTGTAGGTAAAATATGGCAATATGTAGGTTCCGTTTGTGTTTACCTGATACGTACAGATCGTGTGTTTGAGAAAACATTGATTGACGTAGTAATTTTGGATGGAGTTGGGTGGAATTTGATATTTTGTTAATCTGTAGTATTATTGACAGGCATATGCTCGACGAATTGACGTGTCTAGCTGATCTATCCTTAATGGTTAATCTACAACGATCTCACCTATTCACTAATTTATCTACCATTCTTTTTCTCCCGATAATGTCTATATCTTAAGTATCATAACACCATCAATGAACTATTGTGTATCATAAGCACGAGCAATCATGTGTTGAACGTGCTTATCTGTATATATATATATATATATATATAAGGCAGGATGTGTGTGTGTGTGTGTACTTGAATGTAATTTATGCACGTCCACAAATTAGCACGCATGTCACTCCAATTTTAGGACATTCGTCATGACCCTAGCTGTATTTTCGTCAACTTATTTTTCCCAGAGGCACCAGCGAATAGCAGTAAAAATAAATTTTCATCCAAAACTTTTAACAATTTTCAAGTCGGAGAAATCTACCAGTTTACAAACAGGAGTTAAGTCCCCTTCTAGCGACGAGTAGGTTTTTGTTAAGACTTGTTTTTTTTTTCCATCATCTATACAAAAATTCGCCCTATACAGAGGTACTTAGCATAAGTAATATTCTACGACACAACAAAACTACCTTGGCGCAATACAATCCTACAAGTTGTTCTGCCAATATCAACATTTATCAATATATTGTAAACATTATGACATTTGGTCATAGCTTGGATCTTTCTCTTCTTAAAAATTTTTGCCAAGCACGAATGGTTCTAGAATTCTGTAGTCTTTCATATATTCAACATGGCCTAACCAGGATAATAGTCACTTACATAGGCAATGACTTGCGCTACTTGCAATATTTCAATGTTGCTTATTTTATTTCGTCATTTCAATGTTTAGAATTTTACCGGGGCACCATAAATGAAAAGAATTCAGCTTTTTCGTGAGGCTAAAGTATGCATTCCAAGACTCGGAATGTACTGAGGATGCACAGGCTTTGATCGTCTTTGTGCTGAATGAAATGATAATTAACTGATGCTCCTTTATTTTCTTTTACCTAAAGCCAAGATGTTTTTAGCACCCATTTGTGTGTGCATAGATATATAGATAGATAGATAGATAGATAGATAGATAGATAGATAGATAGATAGATAGATAGATAAACTACTCTTCAAAACTATAAAGCCAGAGCACTGTTTTTTTTTGGCGGACTATACTACCCACAAACTACTCAAATTCATGAAACTCAGCTCTAGATAGGAAACGGAATAGAAGAAGGCATTGCAAAATTCAAACTTATTGAAATCCATAAATAAATTAGATAATAATTCAAAAAAATATAGAGCTAGAAATCCTCTGTTCAAAACTGTAACGCCAGGTTGAATAATGTTGCGAAAATGATGCAAAACAGGAAAATTATATGTTTCAATGATATTCTCATGCAATACAACAACAATACTTCAAAAACACGTGATTTCACGCACCCAATCAACTTCAACAGTAGATCATGTGGAAGCTCTCCCCAGACCTTTATTGCCGTTTCAATTCATCAACACATGAATATTACTTGCCTTCACTGTACACAACATTCGTGAGATATCCCCAGGCATTCTCAACAGAGTTAAGGTCGTGACTTCTTGCTAGCCATGGCATGACGTCAACCCCAATTGTATGGAGGAACTCCAAAGTTGCCTTTGCTTTATGAATAAGAACATTGTCCTGTTGAAATATGAAGTTCTCGCCATGGGGCCTTCTTCCTTCTTCGTGAATGTGAGCCCCATCCAATATATTGATGTACTGGGCAGCATTGATGACGAGTGGCAGCTTCCCATTAGCAGATATTGCTCCCCTCACTATAAGACCTCTTTCGCTGTTCTGCTGCTTGGAATAAGCAGAATTTTGTATACATTTATCTGCCTATTAACGCTTATAACCGTCGGGGATAATCAAATTCTACTTTTTCTCATCAGAGAACAGAAGCCTGGTCCACGTTTAATGCTGCCGAACAAACTCCAACCTAACAGCTTTGTGGGAAGGGAACAATAGCGGACATCCTAACCGCTTCTTCAGGTGGAAACCATGGTTCAGAATCACTCTTCTTACGGTAAATGTCGAGGCTCTTACTCCAGTTGATGCCTTGATTTGGGGAACAGAAGAGCAGCGTGACTTCTTCACAGCTCTGATAATAGCATTTTCATCCCTTTCTGATGTAGCCTTGGGACATCCACCAGCATGAAACCTATTGTAGCCGTCAGGATCTTTCAGAAAATTGCCCACTGACGTTCTGTTTCGCCGAATCTTCTCAGCGATCTTCCGGTTAATCATTTCTTCCACTTTCAGTGCAAGAATCTTCCCTTTTTCAATTTCGAAAAACTCTGTAACTTTAGGAATACTGGAAATGTAATCTGGATCGTATGATTGAGTCGACTATTTTCCGAGACAATCTGGAAAGAAATGAAAATGTATAAGTGGCTTTATAGTTTTGATGTGTTGATATGCTAGGGAAAATTGGAAAATCAAGTGTTGTAATGTGATAATAAAGGTCCAAAATTTACATTTCAAAATATTCCCGAAATACCCATTTACAATATATTAAGCCCTTTAGTCGACTTAAATACAGAGCTAAATTTCTAAATAACAAAAAAACATGTGGCTTTATAGTTTTGTACATTTTGTATAATTTCTTCATTATATATATATATATATATATATATATATATATATATATATATACCAGAGTAAGTACATAAATATACCATATATATAAATGTGAAACAAGGTGGGGAAAAAATAGTACTCGAATATCTGAGGTAGAGCTTTATTATTAAAGCTACAAAAACATCACAAGAAATCACAAAAAAACGGCCACTCGGAGTTTCACGTTCCCGTTCGTGTATATATATATATATATATATATATATATATATATATATATATATATATATATATATATATATATATATATATGTATGTATGTATGTATGTATGTATGTATGTATGTATGTATACAATATTTTTCAAGATTCTTGAAGTGAAATCATGTGTTTAAATATAGCTGTATTTTGGAATAGTCATGTTGACAATTATACATATATTCAAACATATGAATGTATATATTATTGGCTATGCTTAATTAAAAGATTAATTTAACCAAAATTCTAAACCGTATTCAATACTTGCACAATGTAAAGTATAAACATTATTCGTTTAAAACACTGCATAGTGTGTTATGGCACGTTTCACTGGTCGAAAACAGTTCATCAAAAATAGAGAAAATTTACTAACAAAATCATTTAAAAAGCGGAAGATAGGGAAAGGCAAAATATGGAAGACAGAAGGAAGCACAGATCAAAAAGGACAAATTTTGTGGTCGGACATACAGGATGTATTATGCAGTAAGAAGAATGTCATAGAATCTAGAGAGAAGGCGGAGCGCAAATTTGATGGATGTTGTGAATGAGCGAACGTAAAATATATGAACAGAGTGATGTGTTGGAGTGAGGGATGGATTGGATGAAACTAGAATAATTACAGAACAATCGTTATGCTAGAACTAGCTTATACATATATTTAAGAATAATCTGTTTGAAATTTAAATAAATAATTCGGTTAATAGCTTGTAGCCAGAACAAGGAAAATTGTTTTCTCTGATTAAATATGTGAAAAAAAAAGTTAAATATTAATCCAGTAACATAAAAATAAATAAATATTTCCTGAATATTTGTATTGCAAAACATGTAGAATTTATACTAGTTGTAACAAGAAGTTTAAATTTAGCTACACCTAACGATTTTAGTAGTTAAGAGGACAGAAGTCGGATCTATTCAGTTTCAATCAGATTTTTTAATTGATATCTTTTTAACTAAACAGTTTGAAACTTCGAATACTGGTAGAATTTCTCACATAGAACACGGTTTACTCTGAACGTTTTTGACAAAATTTCGGATTTTAAAAGTTATTTCGTGTTAAAGTTGTCGTATTTGGATAATTTTAACCTATCAATGACGTGTATTTAGCTCAAGAAATTTACTGCTGTTTGCAGAAGAACAACTTCCGGGTCATCTCTACTAAATGCATTTTTCAACTTCGTGTGGTTTATTCGAATGGTTCTTTAGCTTGACTGTTGTGTTTTTAGATATTGTTACTTACTGCCTGTGATTATTTTCACCACTCTGTTCTATTTTATTTTTGTTTACTTACCTTTAATTTCGTGATTCACTTTTGTATACTTGCCTGCGTTAAATTATATGTTACACCTGCCTGGCTATTTTTCTATATGCACCTCTGCCCGAACTGTGTATGTACTGCCATTAAATCTTAGAGTGCATTTCAAAGTTATATATCTCGCATTAAAATTAATTTAATCTCTGCTTATATTTTTTAATGTATCCTTGCTTTTGTATGTTTTACACCTGCTTGGTTATTTTTTTATATGAACCTCTGCCTGAACTTTGTATATACCGCCATGAAGTATTACAGTGCATTTCAAAGTTTAATATTTCGCATTAAATTTAATTTAAGGTTTATCCGTTTGTATTGTTTTTCCTTTTGTTTACATCGTATACATGCCTCGTTATGGGTTATGTCAGGGTTAGAGCTATGGTTTAGAATTAGGGTTAGATACCATGCTAAAGTGTAAATGGCTACGTATACTGTATGCTAAAGTGGCACTAAAGATTAACTGAAACAGATTACCTACCAGAAATTAAGTCATGAAAGGGTTAGCAGTGTCAACGCATTTTACTTCACATTTCTTTGTTTCTGTGGACAATAACATAAAATACTAGATAAGTAAGTACTGGGTCAATATAGTTGACTAATTGTGTCCTCCTATAAAACTTCTTGCTTTGTGCCTTTGTGAGACATGTTAAAGATGATGATGTGGTCTCAGTTTGATATAGTATACAGCTTATTAATTCACTGGAATAGCAGAGGCTGCAGGGTTTTTTTTTTAGTTTTTTCTATTTTATTTTACCAATTTGGCTGGACGAAGGGGCTGTATCCTTGGCTTTTGCATTCCTTCTGAGACGAAAGGCAAGGGCTGTACCTATGGTCTTTGCAGGCTGCTCAAAACTGGTAAGATTGACACAGTTGATCTTGAATAATATCATGTTGATGGCTGCAGAAGAAAAAGCATGGGCAAGGAAGAAATTTCATAAGGCTGACAATCTGGTAAAAAATGATTGAAAACAGGTTAATGCTTGGTTTGCAGGTGAAACCTACGTGAGCTTCGAACCCCTCGTTGCCAGATACTGTAATGTGACTTGTATCCAATATAGTAGTACCAACACTATTGGGATAATGTCCTACGATACACAGTACCAGTGTGATACAATAATAAAATAACAATGCAGCAGCAATAAGAACGTAACAATCCAACAATCTCCAACGAACCAACAATAAATATTCCAAATGAACAAACCAACTGACACTTTCCAACTTCACTGTGAAATAACACGAACTTCTACGAACCATATATACTCTCTCGGTTCAGTTCATTCCTCACAAGAGGGTATTAATTTTAATGCGAAATATAAAACACATGCAGAAGCAGGGATACATTGATAAATACAAACAGAGTTTAAATAAATTTTAATGCAGGATATTAAACTTTGAAATGCACTGTAAGATTTCATGTTAGTACGTACACAGTTCAGGCAGAGGTGCATATTAAAAAATAACCAGGCAGGTGTAAAACCTACAAAAGCAGGGATACATTGAAAAATACTAGCAACGATTAAATCAATTTTAATGCGGGATATTGAACTTTGAAATGCACTCTAAGACTTCATAGCACTACATACACAGTTCGGGCAGAGGTGCATATAAAAAAATAACCAGGCAGGTGTAGCACAAACAAATTAACGCATAAACATTACTAAGTACCGTAAAGTATTTCGTTCAACGCTATACCATTTCAACAACAGCAGCCTAACCTCTCTCATATAATACAGTACCATCTAAAAAAGGGAAGAACACATTGAACATTGTGATTCTGGCTGTAATTTACCAGGGCAACGACGGGATATATGTATTTATGTCTTCGATAATAAGTTTGCTTCATTAGATCTGAGTTCGAGGCTAAACGATACCTGATAATCTCTTAATTTAACACATATATTTAATGAGAAAGAGAGAGATTCGACCCAAGTAAATTACTGATATTATAGTTTATAGTCTTAAGTAATCCCAAAGAGAAGAAAAACCAATGCCGTTTTAAGAATTGTACTGAAAATGTTAAGGAAATGAAACTAAATAATTGAACAGTGTTTAGCTTGGTTCCTTATGTTCTCTCCTATTTCATTACTTTTCGGTAATACACAACAACAACAACAACAATGTTAACATTAGATACTTCTGTAAGGCGGCGAGCTTGTCAGACTCGTTAGCATGCCGGGCGAAATGCTTTGCGGCATTTCGTCCGTCTCGGCGTTCTGAGTTCAAATTCCATCGAGGTCAACTTTGCCTTTCATCCGTTTGGGGTCGGTAAAAATAAGTACCAGATGAGCAGTGGAGTTGAGGCAACCGACTTGCACACCCTCAAACACACAAATGCTGGCTTTGTGCCAATATTTGAAACATTAGATACTGCTACATAAAAGCAACGAGCTGGCAGAATCGTTAGAGTATCAGAAAAAATGCCGTGCAATATTCCTTCCGACTCGTTACGTTCTGTGTTCAACTCTCGCCGGGGTCAGCTTTGCCTTTCATCATTCCCGGATCGATAAAATGAAGTATCAATCAAGTATTGCAGCCGATGGCATGATGGCATGATAATATCGACTACACTCCTACCTTCAAGATTGTTGGCTTTGTGCTTAAATTAGAAACGATTAAAATACGGCTCCATCGTGATTTTGACCACCATGTTTTCAACAACACCACAACCACTACCACCTCCATTAACATCGCGACCATCCCTTTTGTCGCCAACACCATCACCCATACCAACACCGCTATCATCACATTCACTGCAATTACCATCACCATCGACATCAGCATCACCACCATTATCACTACCATCATCATTATCACTATCATCACCATCACTACCACCACCAAAGAGCAATAAAAACATCGTTACTGAAAAAAATGAATATACAAAAACAACTAATCTAGAAAAGACTGTAGTCGACAGAAAAGTTTTCCGAAAGAATTTTCTTTCTTTTTTTTTTTTTTTTTTTTACTATGTTTAACCACATGCACACATACACACACACAAACACACACACACATATATATATACACACACACACACACACACACACACACATAAGTGTGTGGGCGGGGTATGTGTGTGTGTGTGTGTGTGTGTGTGTGTGTGTGTGTGTGTGTGTGTGTGTGTGTGTGTGTGTGTGTGTAAATGTCTATTCATGAGAGTGCAGCTGTGTTTCTATGCTTATGTGTCTATGTCTGCCTGTAGATAGCAAAAAAAATCATCACATTTATAGGAGTTTATAGATATTATTGTAATAAGAAAACAGAGTGGAAGAAAAATGAAGAAAATACAAGTGGTTGTTGTAAAAGTCGACTGAAGAGCAAAATGTTTTTTTTTTTTTAATAGTATTTTAAGTTACAATGGCAATCTATAAGGAAGTCTTGTCTACTGAAAATATGTCAATGTGACTACTTCAAGCACCGTAAGAATTTTCATATGATTTTCCCATTTGATGATATAACATTAGAAATACTTTAAGAAATTTCAGGAGTCAGTGAAAGATATTGACTTCAATTTTTGGCACAAGACCAGCAATTTTGGGAAAGTGGGTAAGCTGATTAGATCGACCCCAGTGCTCAACTAGTACTTATTTTTATCGACCTCGAACGGATGAAAGGCAAAGTCGACCTCGGTGGAATTTGAACTCAGAACGTATGGTGCCTTTTTGCGTTCCTAGATAGTAAGAACATGTCTGGTCAGAGTGGTGTCACTGTCATCTCTTCCGAGCCCACCCTTCAGAATATAGACAGTTAACGCAGTTTCGGTGGAACTTTATTGAACAGATCATGATTATGCTATGAAAATATTGAAACTTCATGAAATAAATTTAACAGTTACCACCTACACCACCATCACTAACATCAGTATTACTATCATTACCATCATCACTATTACCACTACTATCGCCGCCACCACTATGCTAAAAAACCTCCGAGGAATATTGTATGTTAAATCTACTGGATCTTGTTCAAAACGGGGGCGCCAGTATTTTCTTAACGAAACACTTTGAAACTTGGGACACTGGTAGAATGTGTCATATAAAACATCTTTTTCTCTTAGTCTTCTTAACAAAAAAACGTACATCGCAAGTTATTTCATGTTAAAGTTGTCGTATTTCTGTAATTTCAACCAATGACTGACGTCCATTCAGCCGAATACATTAAGTGCTGACTACGTAAACAAACGATTCTGGCGGTGATAAAATTATTATTTCCTTGTCAAAAAATGGCTGAAGCATATTGGCAGTAGCTAATAAATCTTTCTATTATAGGCACAAGGCCTGGTTTTTAAGGGAAGGAGCAAGTCAATTAGGGTTAGGGTTAGGGTTAGGGAAAACGAACACACGTGTGTTGCCTCTCTGCAAAATGTCAGAAGTAATGGAGATTAAATACGCTTTACACCGCTTAAACTGCCAAAGGAGTAATTGTAAACAGCTGAATACTTGTCAGTGATTGGTTGAAATTATCGAAATAAGACAATTTTTTACATGAAATAAATTCGAATACAAAAATTTTTTTCTGTTCTATAACACAAAATAGATAAGTATACGAAGTTTGAAAGTCTTTCGGTACCAAAAACACTACATAAAACATAAATGAAAACTGGTGTCCCCGTTTTGAACAAGATCCAATCTACTCCAGTATATTAAGTGTGGAGGCGCAATAGCCCAGTGGTTAGGGCAGCGGACTCGCGGTCATAGGATCGCGGTTTCGATTCCCAGACCGGGCGTTGTGAGTGTTTATTGAGCGAAAACACCTAAAGCTCCACGAGGCTCCGGCAGGGTATGGTGGCGAACCCTGCTGTATTCTTTCACCACAACTTTCTCTCACTCTATCTTCCTGTTTCTGTTGTGCCTGTACTTCAAAGGGTCAGCCTTGTCATTCTGTATCACGCTGAATATCCCCGAGAACTACGTTAAGGGTACACGTGTCTGTGGAGTGCTCAGCCACTTGCACGTTAATTTCACGAGCAGGCTGTTCCGTTGATCGGATCAACTGGAACCCTCGACGTCGTAAGCGACGGAGTGCCAACAACAATATATTAAGTCCACTGGGACAAATGTAACGGAAAAAGATCGTTGTCTCTGTGTGGTAAGTAGCTTGCTTCCCAACCACATGGTTCCGGATTCAGTCTCACTGCGTGATATCTTGGGCACGTGTCTTCTACTATAGCCTCGGACCGACTAAATCCTTGTGAGTGGATTTGGTAGACGAAAACTGAAAGAAGCTCGTCGTATATGTATGTATATGTGTGTGTGTGTGTGTGTGTGTGTGTGTGTGTGTGTGTGTGACTGTCTTTGTGTCTGTGTGTGTCCACCACCACCGGTGTTGGTACGTTTACGTCCTCGTAACTTAGCGTTTCGGCAAAAGTGGCCGATAGAATAAGGACCAGGCTTTAAAAAAAATGAGCACTGGAGTTGATTCATTCGACTAAAAATTCTTCAAGGCGTTGCTTCAGCATGACCGCAACCTAATGAGTGAAACAAGTAAAATATAAAAGATTAATAAAATGAAGATTTTTTATAAAAGACAGAACACTTTTCGAATACGATTATGATGAATTAAGTTACAAGCAAAAACTATTAGCCACTGATCTGAGTTTAATATGATGTGCTATTTTACTGCTGCAGTTTTTTGTTGTTGTTTTTTTTGCTGTTTTTTTTTTTGCTGCTTTTTATAAAATAAGTGAGTACTATTGTTGTACAATATTTACACCACAGTAGTTTAAATTTAACATAATAATGCATATATAAAAGAGAAATGACCACAGAATCGGTTCCAATGTTGTGTTAATTAAAACAGTTTTTATGAAGAAAGTGTTGTCATTGAACCAACTCTTGCATGATAGATTAAGTTTTTCTTTTTAATAAATGCTAGCGGCCCTTTAAACGTTTTTTATAAATTCAGTATTCTGGTGTTAGGAGAGATAAATCTTTCCCTCTGTGTAGAAGAGGTAACTTCTGCTTAAATTCTGAAACATAATCCCCACAGCTAAGTCAACTGATACAGCCGCATAAAAACAATGTAGCATCTGCAGTAAATACGAAATCACATTCCACTATTTCCACCTGGTTAACTATCATCTACGTTAGAATGCTGCTGGTTTTAAATTAACCGACACTCAGAGATAAATGTCAGGTTTGAACAGAGAGCATAGATCTGGTGGTTCCAAGAGGGATCAGCGAAATTACATGTCTGATGTAAGTAGAAATAGTCTCGATAAGGCCCATTCTTACTACTTTGAAGAGTGCAACTACTGTCTGCGTATCTTTGTGAGAAAATGCACATATTGCAACAGCCCACTATATATCTTAATAAGAAAACGGACACAAACAGACCATTCTGTTAATTTTCAGTTATTTCTTGTTAATAAGCGTTGCCTGAATTTTAACCGAAATTTAATTCCATCTAAATTTCTTCTTACTGAGACAAAATGTTGTCTCCCATCTATTCATTTCACTACATGACATAAAAATATCAATATGAAGAAGTTTTCCTTGCGGTGAAAATTAACCTTATTTAGAAACCATAACTGCTTTATCAACCAGTATTTAAGTGTCCGAGCAATCGGTTGATTTTTTTTTTTTTTTTTTTTTTTGGTAGGGGTGGATCTGTGAAACTTTTAATAATACAAATTTGAGGAAAACATTCACACAGACACACACACACATGTGATCATTATAGAGTCCTTGTATAATTTTTAAGTTTAAATTTTTACATTATTAAATTAATCTATAAAACTATTTACAATTTTCATCGAAATTCAGATATGCGTGATATTTCACGGTCACTAAATTTTTTTATAATTATATACATGTGTAAATATATTTCGATGTGTGCATACATATCTATACTCATATGTATATATAGACATATACAGATATAAACACATATACATATTTCTATTGCATATCTGTATATTCCATATATATATATATATATATATATATATATATATATATATATATATATATATATATATATATATATATTTATTTATTTATTTATATTTATATAAGGGCATTACTATATAATAACGCCTCACGCCATGAGGGACTCTAAGGTCAGACTACTATAAAAAAGCACATTTTTAGCGAATGCGAGGAAATGCAACTCTCAAAGCCAACCCCTATAAATATATTTCGGGAATAAATGATGGATTTTTTCCCTTATGAGGTTTTTTTCACGCTAGCTACATGATAAATTCTTGTAAAAGAATTCGTCCTATTATTGAATTTATATATATATATATATATATATATATATATATATATATATATATATATATATATATATATATATATATATATATATATATATATATATATATATATATATATATATATATATATATATATATATATATATATATATATATATATATATATATATATATATATATATGTATATATATATATATATATATATATATATATATATATATATATGTATATATATATATATATATATATATATATATATATATATATATATATATATATATATATATATGCACATATGTATGTATGTATATACGCGTATTTATACATACATAGACATATAAATATATTGTTTCTTCTTTTTTTCTTTTTTGCAGTTAATTGGACCGCAGTTTATTCTTGCAGTCAAGCCAACCATGAAAGATAAATGGACAATAGAAACTGAAGAAGCCTGGTCGGACTTTTTCAAGTATATAACTTCTATAATGAAAGAAGCAATGATATTTTGAAAATTAATGAAGCGGATCTTTATGAATATTTTTTCATTCTTTTTTAATTATTGTATCATATTAACTGTATGTGTGTGTATGTACACAGCACACAACACAAGTCAAAATTAAATAGGAAAACATTAGTGTACTACAATATATGTATACTCTGCAGAATTCCCCAGAAAATAAATGATGGTGGGAGGAATACTGTTTACATAGTAACATGATAAAACACAAATAACTTAAATTTGTTACAAACAAAATAAAAATTTTATTAATCATGTGTGAATATAACGGTCACAAAAATCAAATTCCGGCGGTGGCATCTGCACCAACCATATTGGCCTTCCATGATATAACAAGAAGCAATACATGCCAACGTAACTTCGTCCAGAAGATGAGACTGTAAAGGTCTGAAGATGCCGATAATGGATATAGTAATTTTATTGGTCTAAATGATCACCAAGGAACTTATACGGAAATATTTTTAAAAACTTGATAAACAAGATAAAACAAGACCATACATGTTTTCAATACAACTTACGTACACACACATGTGTGTGTATTTTGTGTGTGTATGTATATATATATATATATATATATATATATATATATATATATATATATATATATATATATATATATATATACATACATATAGATAGATAGATAGAGATAGATAAATAGATATAGATATATATAGACACATTTATATATATACATATATATGTATATATATATGTATGTATATATTTATATACTTATATATATATACATATATATATATATATACATACACACAGACACACACACACACACACACACATATATATATATATATATATATATATATATATATATTATGGTGTTGCGATTGCTTTTTGTTGCTACTGTGAATTTCATGAATCCTCGCTAATCCTGAATTTCGTAATCTGCGAGACTTTGCGCAACTCGAAGTAGCAATAGAGAATAATCTCAAGGCCATAATATATAATTACATTGTACTTCTGTATTGGTCACTTTTTCTTCTTGTTTGTAAATTCAAATGTACGTACGTGTGTGTGTTTCTGTGATGCATGTATGTGTTTCTGTGGTGTATTGTGTGTCTCTATGGTGTTTATATATGCGTGGATGCATAAATTTTCCGCCAGTTATAATTAGGAAGCTTGTTACCCACATTAGTACAGAAGTTCTGATGTGTCCTTAGACTAATAGCTTCCATAAAACAGTGCTCTATTATAACAATGCCGCAGATATAAGCAACTTCAATGAGAAAGTAGCTTATATGGATAAGATCCTACCTACAGGAAGAGGAAGCTAATCTAGCTTAATCAGCCAGGCAATGTAGGTGTTCCCACAAACATAGCTACGAATTTCCTAGCTTTAACAAGACATTGTTTTCCACCCACGCACAACTAACGTAAGCTCTTCGACCACACAACGTTCAGGTCATTTATTCCTGACTGAACAGATCAAATAGTATAAATGAAAATACACATCCATAGAACCCTATTCCAAACTCATACTTGTAACTATCGAAATCCATCTACCTGTTTACTAAAGGGGTCCTGAGTCTCTAAAGTAATCCCATCCCGAGCAACTATAACAACAACCACATGACATTGAAAATAATATTTTCAATACAAGTCTAACTGCAAATATTTTCAAAGGCTGTTCTTATCAATATCTCCATTCATTCAAATTAAGGAACAAAAAAATATCACATCTCTGTCGAGCTTAGATGACCAGGAATTGGCTTGTTCTCCAGTAATACGAACTGTAGTTTAATCAGGCCGCTCCATACTTGAACATGTCACGGAACTTTAGGATTTGCCTAAGAGAAATGTTCCAGATTCTGAAGCAACCTGCAATATCTCCTCATTAGAGAAAAAATATTCTTCATTTGCAGCCACTTCAGTAGAGTTCTCCTGGAAATTTTCCATCCGTCCAAAGGATTAAGTCTATAAAGAATCGATTTAGCACGATCTAGCCAGCTTCGTAGTATCATTCTCTTTATAGATGTGAGTATATGTATGTATGTATGTATGTATATATGTATGTATGCGTGTGTGTGTGTGTGTGTGTGTGTGTGCATAAAAGCCAGTAAGTAGACCAGCTTCACGTGGCCATTTTCGCCTCAAATTTTTCGTCGTCTTTCCTCCTCTTTTTCCACTACATCCATATTTTTTCTGCTCTATCCATATTTTCTCTTATCCATCCATATTCCGAAAAAGGTCAATATCCGAAAGATCATTATTAATTCTCTCATTTTCCCTGTGCAACAAAATTATCCTTTTGATTGTGAACTTATCCCATTTTGTTTTTTGTTTTTACTCTTGTACTCCCTCTCTCTCTCTCTCTCTTTATATATATATATATATATATATATATATATATATATATATATATATATATATATATATATATAAACACACATATACACACACATATATGTATGTATGTGCGTGTGCACGTATGTATGTATGTATATATGTATGTATATATTAATCGGACTGTACAGTATTATGTACCCATTACGCCCGATCTTACCAATCGGTTTCGCACAAGGAGTTCAACGGAGTGTTAGATAACAGCCCGATTATGTAACCCTGCGCTTTTCAGAGATGGCAATGATGGCAGAAACTATGGCGATTGCAGTCACCATATTTTCCCCCATAGCTGGGCAGTTGCTATATTTATAAATATATATATATATATATATATATATATATATATATATATATATATATATATATATATACATGCATATATACATACACACACATATATATATACATCATATACATGCATATATATATATATATATATATATATATATATATATATATATATATATATACATACACACATATATATTTATATTTATATATATATATATATATATATATATATATATATATATATATATATATATATATATATATATATATATATATAAGCATACATGCATGTGTATGTAAATACACACATACACACACAGAGACACATGTACACGCACACACATACGGTGGGGGCTGAAAAATCTCTGGATTTGAGTAAAAGAAAATACATGGGGATCAGTTAATTATGATTTTACTCAACATATTTCCCTCTCAGATTCACACACATATTGCAGTGGTTCTTCAGTTTTTTTCTAAGCCCTGTAAAAGAACTCGGAAGTTTGGGCCTATAACCAGGCCTTTCGCAACACCCTTGAATCCAGGAACTTTTGAGTACACCTCCCACCTCGTATATATGTATTCATCCATTTATGTATATATAAAGTATATGTAATGCCACGCACATGAGTTTATGTGTGCATGTCTATAAATAAAATGCTCCATGTTGATATTTTTGTTGGTGAGTTTATGCTCGCAACTTATAAAAAACTTGAAACTTACGTAAGAAACGCTTGAATTAATTGCCCATTGAAATTTAATATAAGCATCGAAAAGCATACTTTGTTTTAAGTTCTTCTTGAATAATCTACATATCGTTAGCATGCTGGGGAAAATGCTTAGCGGTATTTCATCCGTCTTCACATTCTGAGTTCAAATTCTGCCGAGGTCGACTTTTACCATTCTTCTTTTTGAGATCCATAATGTACGTACCAGTCGAGCACTTGGGCCGAGCACTTGGGCCGAGCACTGTGGTCGATATACCCCGCCCGAAATTATTGACCTTGTACCAAAATTTGAAACCAATATTATTATTATTATTATTATTATTATTATTATTATTATTATTATTATTATTATTATTATTATTACTACTACTACTACTACTACTACTACTACTACTACTATTATTATTATTATTATTATTATTATTATTATTATTATTATTATTATTATTATTATTACTACTACTACTACTACTACTACTACTACTATTATTATTATTATTATTATTATTATTATTATTATTATTATTATTATTATTATTAATAATAATAATAATAATAATAATAATAATAATAATAATAATAATAATAATAACCCTCCCCCTCAGTTTAGTATTAAGGAAGGCAAAGGCAGGGTATTAGTTCAGAAATAGTAAGGGAAAAATTACCATTTGCTCTACATGGGTGATTTAAAGTGTTTTACTAAGAATGAAAAAGAGATAGAATCCTTAATACAGACTGTAAGACTTTTCAGCAAAGTTATAGACATGGAATTTGGCATAGGTAAGTGTGAAATATCAGTCATAAGAAGAGAACGGGTAGTCTACAGTGAAGGCATCCAATTGCCAGATGGCCAGACATTAAAATCATTGAAAGAAGGAGAGAGTTATAAGTGTCTAGAAATATTAGAATCTGACAGAGTACTAACTATAAAAGTGTTGTGTCGACGCCCTCAAGCGAAGAAGTAGGCTCGACCAAGACATATAAATAGAGGTAGTCTGACCGTGGTAGCGGTGGACTGACAGTCGACTGACGGTTGAATAACTGTTGAGTAGCAGACGAGTAGCGGTTGAATAGAGATCATCCGAAGGTGCTGAATTCAGATTTGTTTACGTCTGTTTATCGGCTGCTTTCTCATTCTCTTTCATTTGTGACCTCATTGTTTGCCCTCGTGGCTCCTAAGAAAATTCATAGTGAAAGTGCTAAGCGTCATGCTAACGCTGGAAGATAAACTGGCTATAAAATGCCATGGAAAAGGTGAAAAAGTGATAGCAGTTGCACGATCTTTTGGGATGAGTCGGATAACTATATCGACGATTGTACATAATAAGGACAATATTTTAGTACATATCAAATCTGAAGTCCCAGAGATGAAGAACACTGTTATCGATAAGAAAAGAGGCAAGATCTTTGAAGAAATGGAAAGTCTTCTTTCTCTTTGGATTGTTGGGTTGAATCGTCAGGGTGCGACTATTAGTCAAGAAGTTATTCAAGAGAAAGCGTTGTCTTTCTTTGAGGACCTGAAGAAAAAATATCCAGATGAGAAAGATGTAGAGTTTAAGCCAAGTCATGGATGGTTCATGAGATTTAAGGAGCGAAGAAGTTATCGCTCCATAAAGAAGCAAGGTGAAAGTGCATCGGCTGACAAACAAGCAGCAACGGAATTTCCTAATGCATTAAAGAAAATCATCGAAGAAAACGGGTTTCTTCTCGAACAGATTTTTAACGTAGACGGAACTGGATTGTATTGGAAAGAATTACGAGACCGTTCATTCTTTTCCAAGGAAGAGAAAACTATTCCAGGCTACAAGGTCTCAAAAGAACGTGTGACCATTATGTTGGGAGGTAATTGTGCAGGAGATTTTAAGTAAAAGCCATTGCTTGTGTATCATACACACAACTCCCGTGCCCTGAAGAACATACCCAAGGCAATACTCCCTGTTATTTGGATGGCAAATTCAAAAGCATGGGTTACTGTTGTTTTTGAAGATTGTTTTTTTCAGTCATTTTATCCCAGCAGCAGAGAAGTACTGTAAGGAGAAAGGGATTCCTTTTAAGGTTTTACTTATCTTAGATAATGCTCCTGGCCACCCGCAAAACACCGTAGATTTTGACCCCAACGTTATTGTCATATACTTCCCTCCGAACACTACGTTTCTTCTGCAGCCAATGGATCAGGGAATGATAGCTATCTTCAAGTATTACTATATGAAGCATACGCTGCGGCAAGCAATAGCTACAACTGATCTTGATGAGTCCATCACATTTCGCGACTTTTGGAAGAGATACGATATCTACAAGGCAGTATAGAACATAGCAGCGGCATGGAATGATGTACAGAGCACGGCAATGAATGGTGTATGAAAGAAGCCATGCCAGAAATTCGTGAATGATTTTAAGGGGTTTGATAATGTTGCCATCAACAAAACGCTGGTGACTACGAATAAAGAACTGGAAATGGATTTGGAGGCGGAGGATTTCACAGATTTATTTGAAAAAGACAAACAGCCCCTGACGAACGAGGATTTGATAGATCTTCACGAGCAGCAAAATAAAGAAGAGAAAGTCGAACCTGAGCCACGCCACTTTACCATTAAGAAAATGCAGCAAGCATTTGCATATAACGAAAGAGGTCTTTCTATGTTCGAGGATATGGATCCAAATGCTCAACGCTTTTCCAAGATTATGGGGGTTTGTCACGAAGCTTTTGTTCCTTATAATGTAATCCTTGAGGAAAAGAAGAAGACAGTTCAAGGAACTCTCAACCAGTTTTTTTTAAGCGCATCGAACAACAAGAACATCCAGAGTCAGCTGTTGGTACTGACGATCCACAGCCATCTACATCCACGATGTAAACCACCAAATTGTATGTACGTATTGGTAAATTTAAAATTATTTTTTTTTTTTACTATTGCAAAATAATAATAATTACTGAATTTGTTTTTTAAGCTTAAAAAAGGCTTTTATTTTACCATGTTTTATTGCAAACCGCATTCATAAATAAAGCGTCCATGATGTACGGTAAGCACTACCAAATTGTATTCGTAAATTTAGATTACGTAAATTTAGATTATTTGTAAGCTTAAAATAGGTTTTTATTAACCATGTATTATTGAAAATGCATTCATAGATAAAGTACAGAACTGGGAATAGTTATTATCAGTTTAGGATAGAGACAAGTAAATTAGGTCTAGCCTAGCCTAGCCTAGAGACAAGTTAATTCGACTTAAGTCGTTTTTCAACTTGAGTCGTGTCTACTGAAACCAATTAACGATGTAGGGTGAGGTATACCTGTACTTAGGAATCAATGAACTAGATACGATACAACACACACAAATGAAAGAGGAGATAATAAAAGAATACTACAGACGAGTTAGATTAATATTGAAAACAGAACTCAATACGAAAGACAAGATAATAGGTATCAACACTCTAGCCGGCCCAGTTATAAGTTACAGCTACAATATTCTTAAGTGGATTTTAAATGAACTAATCAAAATAGACAGGAAAACAAAAAAATAATGAGAGGATTTAGAATGCACCACCCAAAATCTGACATAGAAAGGTTATATATACAACGTATCGAAGGTTGTAGAGGCCTTATAAAGTTAGAAAACTATTATAAAATAGTCACCATAGGACTATAGAAATACATACATCAGAAGCAAGGAAAACTAATACAAATAGCCACAAAACACGACCAAAACAAAAAAAAACTGTTTTCAATCTTTAAGGAAGCTGACAAATACAAAAAAGAAGTTATACTACCTAACAACTAGGAAGAAAAAGAAGAAACGACAAAAGCTGTAAAACAACTGAAAGCCAAACTAAAACTGGAACAGCAACGGATCATGATAAAACGATGGCAAGAAAAGCCTTTCGTGGCAAATACTGGATAATACTTAACAAAAAAGACAGACAATGGCTGAGAAGCCCAGGACGCAAAGCAGGGACTGAAGGATTTTTAATTCCCACCAGAAATTACCAAAGACATGTAAGGAAAAGAAATAGAACAACCATGGAAGATGCCCCTCCTGATTTCTACTGTCCCTATGTTTTTCTGCTTTTCTGTTAAATATGTTGCTTTTAATGATCCTTTAACGAGTCTTTGATTACTGTGAACTTATTTTTCTATGTTTCTACCTCAATTCTCTATATGGATATATGCAGATAAATAGATAGATAGATAGATAGATAGATAGATAGATAGATAGATAGATAGATAGATAGATAGATAGATAGATAGATAGATAGAGCCGGTCTATGGAGTTTTCCTAGGTTTCGAGGCCATAAAACGCTTAGCTTTACAGCGTTTCTTCAGACCCTAAAACCCGTTGGCCTACGGCCTCTCTAGCAAGTGGCTACTCAAGAAAATGGAGGAGGAAAAGACTTCGTTACTCAATACGGGATTGTCTCCCTTTGACCACTATTAATTGACATTCATCAACACAGCACCCTGCTGCCCACTTATCGTGTTCAAAATCTTGGTGAAGGGTGTCAGCAAGAGGATCACGAACCTTTCTTGTAGCCAAGAGATTTTTTATGCAACAGCTCCCTACTATAACGAAGCACTAGCTGCTTGCAGATTTTGGAGCCACATCTCTTATATGCCGGGCCCTAACACCTGCAAAAGGAACCGCCTCAAAAGTATCATTTGGTTTTCCGCCTCTTTCTCCCTCAATGTAAAAACGTGTATGGGTACGATATTCCTTAGGTTAGTAGATAAACACTTCACACGTTCACATAGGTACGACACATTTTCAACAGGCACAACCTAAGGGTCCCTTAACTGCGCTTCCAATATTAAGAGCATTCTAGCCAACACCCGTAGGCTACGAGCGGAGGCGGGATGTTAACGCAGGGACTACAACAGATGCCCAGTTGGAGGACATTTCTAAACCAAAGGAGTCGTCTATGAAGCTGAGGTGGTCGCCGACCCTAGTAGTAGCAGCAACAGCAGCAGCTTTCCTAACGACTACAACAGTAGCAGGACTGACAGTGCCAATAGCAATAGCAGAAACCCGAACAGAAATAGCAGCAGCACCATCGTCAACGGTTAGCACTGGATCGGAAGTACCAGATCTGTAGTGAACCGCGGATCTGTGGTGAGCACTGGATGTAACGTTATTACTTGTTTTATCTTGAGCGCTTGATCTGCGCTGATCTCTGGATCTATAAAAGATTGCCTCTTCAAGGCAATAAATCAGTGGTTAGTACTAGATCTGTAGTGAACACTGGATCTGTAGTTAACGCAGGAGCTTGGGTTAGCATTAGAACTGCGGTTAGTACGGATTTGTATCCTGCACTGATTCATGAGTTAACACTGGATTTGTAATCGTCGCTGGATCTGTGGTTAGCATTGGATCTGTAGTTAACACTGAATTCGTAGTTAGTATTGGACCTGCGCTTAACACTAGCTCTGCAAAACACTGGATCTGTGGTTATCATTTGGTCTGTTGTTAGCACTGGATCTATGGTTAGTGAAACTCTGGGTCCACGATTGGCAATAGATTTCTGAAGCACTGGATCTGTACGGTCATTTTACATACACTGTATCTATAAAACACTGAGTGTGAATAGCACTGGATCTGTGATTAACACTGGGTGTTATTGAAACTAATTTGTGGTTATCTCCCAGTGATTCAACCGACTACCTACATAATATAATTCTGAAAGATCACAGGGTTAACGAACCCACAACAACAACAACAATAACAACACGGTCGACACAACTGACAAAGGAGAGTGTATGTAATCAACGGATGTGTAAAAAAAACTCCTCCGAAAAGCTTCTCTTTCACTGCAGGGCTTTATAATGAAAGCTGTATATTTTAAACACCAGCTTCCTTCGCCACTATCACCACTGCCAGTACCTCATTAAAGACGATGCAAGCACAGGAAAAAAATATTGATAGAATGATTTTCCCGATCAGTGACCTCTGTGAAGTAGAGATGCCAGATGAATTGTGTTGCTGAACATCAACAGTAGCATTGTATAATGAGAAACTTTCTTGTCTAGATTTTGCCGACGAATATTTGTACAGAAAAATCTGCATACGCACGCACACGCACACACACACACACACACACATACACACACACACATTATCTATTATAAACTATATCTACTCATATAGACAATTACATGTACTCGAATATACATACGTATATACAGGCATATGTGTGTGTGCCTGTGTATGTGTGCATGTATGTACTTGCGTGTGTATGTGTGCGTGTGCGCGCGTACATGTACACATACATAGATTGATTGATAGATACATATTGGTATAGGTATATACGTGTATGTGTGTATGTGCATATTTATATGTATATACACATTTATGTATATATTTTTCTTTCCTCTATCACACACACACACACACACACACACACACATATATACATAAGCATATCCTTCCGGGCAATTCGATGCCTTTGTGTGTACGCGTATGCACACTTTCGTATTACACAACCCATCACATCTATATAAATATCATATATAGATGTGTACGTATATACGTGTATGTATGTATGTGTATGTGTGTGTGCGTGCGTGCGTACATACATACATACATACATACATACATACATGCATACATACATACACAGACAGACGAAGTTGAATATATTGAGACCGATGGGTCAAAAGAATATTGGTGGAACTTAAAAATTAAGACAATCACCATGTTAAAACACAACCGGCCAGATATTGTTGTGTGGGACCATTAAGAAAAGATATGTACTGTTGTGATAATCAGCTGCCCTCTAGACACCAATGTGGTAAGGAAAATACAAGAGAAAGGAGACATCTATGGACTGTTAATGAAGAGTTTGAAAATCCAGTACCCAAGATACACTTTCATACTTATTATGGGAGCAACCGGATACATAACAACCAACCTTGAGCAAAGTATGGCTGAACTTGGAATTTGGGGTAGAGAATGCAAATCCTTAATTCATATGCTACAAATGATCATGATATCTGAGACTAAAATCTCTGCAAGACCGTCTTAAGATTTCAATGATATTGATTAAATCAAGATACTTTCCCTCACAACCTTACTATCAATTTGGTGGCCGGTTAAAATTTACTCGAAATAAAAAAGAGAAACAGAACACATATATGCAAACACGCACATATTTACATGTGTACTATATATAACTAGCACTCCGTCGGTTACGACGACGAGGGTTCCAGTTGATCCGATCAACGGAGAAAACCTGCTTGTGAAATTAACAAGCAAATTACTGAGCCATCTCGGGCAGACAAGGTTGGCGCTTTGAAATACAGGTTCGACTCATTTTTGCCAGATGAGTGAGCTGAAGCAACGTGAAATAAAATGTCTTGTTCAAGGACACAACGCACCTCCGGGGATCGAACACATAACCTTACAATCGTTAACCAAATACCCTAACCACTAAGCCACGCACCTTCACAATATACATTTGCAATATTCGTATAAATATGTGAATGTATACATACACACATGTATATTTATGTGCGTGCGTGTGTCTGTGTGTGTGGCAGCATATTAGCTATTCTTATGTATGCGTGTATGTATATATGTTATTCATAACTAAGATCCAAGCAGCCATATATAGGATGCTGTCACTCGTAATTTAAGACGCGTTTTTTTTAAGGAAAGATTGTACTTTTCAATCACGTTCATTTATTACATTGACAGTTTTATAATATATATGGCTTTTCTTTTTCTTTTGCGTTAAATATATACGTGTGTATAATTGAAAATTGTACAGAAAATAAGAAAGCCATTATTTGCGACACAGAATATTTCTGGGATAAAGATCTTGTATTGTCTTCTTTTCTTTTATTTTTTTTTTTTCCTTCGTGGGGGATGTAAGTGAAAATTATACCGCAAATAACAATCGAAATCATGAGGTAATTGCAGTATAAAGAATGGCAGAATTGCAGTATAAACACTTCATATAAAAAATATCTATGATGGAAAATGATAATGTATGATAAATATACGTG
Source organism: Octopus bimaculoides (assembly GCF_046866305.1). Classification (NCBI taxonomy): domain Eukaryota; kingdom Metazoa; phylum Mollusca; class Cephalopoda; order Octopoda; family Octopodidae; genus Octopus; species Octopus bimaculoides. The sequence continues at coordinate 23,774,756 of NC_142938.1, read as the reverse complement.
AAATATATTGTCACTTGTACAGATGCGAATCGCGTCAAAAAGCACCGAATTTCTTTTATAAATGGAACAAATATACCAACGAAATAATTGAGATATGAACAACCGAAAGCAACAAGTGTTCTAAATATTGGATGCTGCAGCTGGAAATATATAAATAATAGAAGAAAAAATGCAGGAACTTCACAGATATTGGTTAAATGAAGTAATAAATACTAGATAAATGAAATTCCATGTTAAGATTCGTCTTATGAAAAACAGGGAATTTAAATTAAAAATTACAAAACGTTAGATTGTGAGAAGATATGTGTGTTATTAGAATGTGGGGAGAAGTATACATGAGGTGATATGAGGGGGAAGAGAAAGAAGGAGATATATATAAGTATACAAATATAAATATATAAATATCTATGCATATATATATCATATAAAGAAATACATAGATTTCTGTATATGATATATATATTATATACATATTTGTATATAGTACATATACATAGATACATATATATATATATATATATATATATATATATATATATATATATATATATATATATATATACATGCATATAGGTTCGGCATTATTCTAACCCCTTCTTTAAATCCTTAAATGACTATATGACCAGTATTAAACAATCTCCCAATCTACACATCCTCGCAGACAAAACAAAATATATTTACGAAACAAACATTTCCACACACTCAAAACTCCTCACAAGCGCCACCACCAAAACAGAAAAAAAACGTACTTCCACATACAATGGCATAAACACAGAAACGAAGAAGCTAGCTATCCGCCTTAAGATAGAGGATCGCGTGGACCGCATTACCAAGCAACTACACCATATTATACACTTAAGGACCATAAGCTTAATTTCCATACCAACCCCAAATGCATGCTGATCAACCCCTCCAAAAGCGTGGTAGGTATCATTACTAAGCGTATTCTCGATACTATCAACTCTGGTATCAGAAGGGCTACAGAGTTGACTCAATGGAACTCCAGCGCAGCTGTGATAGACTGGTTCCGTGGTATCGAGAATAAATCAGCCTACAAATTCACCCAGTTCGACATTGTTGACATCTACCTTTTCATATCTAAGCCCCTCCTCCTGAAGACCCAAGCTTTTGTTGGACAATATACCAACATTAGTGATCTTGATATCAGAATCATCATGAATGCTAGGAAGTCAATTCTGACTCATGACGATTCCTTCTGGGTGAAGAAAGAAGGCGATCCCTTATTTGATGTCCCTATGGGAAGCTTTGACGGGTCTCCTCAAGAGAGTACCCATCCACATAGGTCGGCCCTCTATATGGACGTTGGCCTGACTATCTCAAGCCATATGAATGGCCATGCCATGGACAGGTTCAGCAAGGACTTGATAAAAATATTCAGAATTCGGCCTGCCCATAGCGATTACTACCTGACTACGGTCGATTTCTTGGGCGTAACCTTAGGCCTGAACACGGGCAAATATTGCCCCTACAGGAATATATCCATAAGAGCTCAACCACCCACCCACGTCCACCTCCGCTATAACTAGAAACCTGGTTTCAGGCATTAGCAAACGGGTGTCTAAACTCTCAGCCAGCATGGAGATCTTTAATAGAGCCTCCCCCTTACTGCAACGATGCTTTGGCTAGAAGTGGATTTTCTGAGAAGCTAAGGTATGTTGACGAACCGCCAAACCTCCTCTCCTCACCCCAAAAGAATTAGGAAAAGAAAATAATCTGCTATAATCCCCCATTTAACATTGAAATGTCTACCAACGTAGCCAGGGACTTGCTGTCGTTAATAAAGAAACATTTCCCCAGAGGCCATAATGTCAAGGTA
>NC_142938.1:23752919-23765419 GCF_046866305.1 Octopus bimaculoides | reverse complement strand
TTTTGAGCTTGTGGAAGGATAGAGTTCTGTTCAAAGAAAGTGTATATTCTTTCAGTTAGTATGAATGTGAGGATCTCGTAGGTGATGTTGAGACATGTTATTGGTCGGCAGTTCTTTGGATTTTTCGTGTCTTCAGTTTTTGGTAGAAGGTGTGTTGTTCCTTCAGTCAGTCAGGCAGGTATTTGCTCTGGGTTCTGGATGACATTAATTAAAGATGCGGTGAAATTTTGGTGTACTTCTGTCAAACAGTTCAGCCAGAAGTTAGAGATCCAGTCCAGTCCTGTAGTTCTCCATTCGTGAGACTTTCTAAGAACACAACATCTTAGCTCTCCTATTCTTATTGCCTCCCATTTCTGCTCTTCAACTTCATCCAGTCTCACTTTATCACGTTCTATCCAGTCAGCTTCAGCATTATATTTTTCTTTGTTGCTCCATATCTTCTTCCAGAACTCTTCCATTTCCTCAGTCTTAGGTGGCTCCTTTACTTTTATCTTATTTTTTTACCACTTTCCCCATAAAATTTCTTTGCATGCGTCTTGAATACCTTGTTTTGTCGATAAATTTTGATTCTCTTGTCATACCTGCAAAGTCGTTGGGATTTCAGTTGTATTCGTTGTTTCAATAGTTCCTTAGTTGTCGGGAGCTATTATTATTATTATTATTATTATTATTATTATTATTATTATTATTATTATTATTATTATTATTGAGTGAGAGAGCAGTGCATGCCATCAAAGTGACACGGGTAAAATATACGAAGCCCATTATACCCATCATGACTACCAGTCTGATAAGGGTACACCAGGCACATGCATCACAACCATATGTGCGTGACATGGTGATCTCATATCAAGATAAACAGCGCATGACCTCGCAGGTGGGGCCCAGTTAGAATTTTCTTCAGTTCGAGTAGCCCATCCTGCTCAAAAGGTCTCTGAATAAGGTTTGTTTAAGATGTTGAGCAAAACATCCATGTTTCCAAAGGTGAATTATTCAAACCCCAAAGAATTCCTCTCAAAATATGGCTATGATGCTCCCCCACTACTTCTGCTCATGATCAGAGATGCACATATCGTCAGCCACCAAGAGACATGCTCAAGTAATTAAGGTCAAACAACTGACAAGCAAATCAGTGGTATTAAGCAGAATATTTGCTGCAGCCCATCTTTTATACCAAGACAAAACAATGTAATTTTACTCTTGTTTTATGTTTATTTTTTTCATGTCATTTGCTTTAGCTTTATCTGTGTTTTCAAATAATGTTGACTAGTTTAAATCATTTCCACAGAATTTTTGACTTAAATTATTCCATTAAACAATTATCATAATCTTAAATTCTTTTATTATCACAGAAATTATTTTCTTTCGTTGTTTCCTCTTTCGGTTTAACGAGTTGGCGATTTTCATAATCCGTTTATATTAATGAAGACTGTATTGAAACAAAGGAGAGAACTGATAAGATGGAGGGGTAAGGGGATTCAGTGGCACTTTTTAAACAATGTGATGAAAAGAAAGAGAAGGTCTAACAGCTGATGCTTGAAACTATAATATGTTCGGTGCTGGACTTTTATCTGAATAGAGTGTCGCGTCAAGACAGGCATATCAAGCATATTTATACGTTTTTATATGTGTTTGTACATGTGTATATGTATATGTATGTTTATAGATATGTGTGTGTGCACATCTGTAGGTATACAGTTTATTTAGACTAATACAATACTCTGTTACTCTACAGTTTTTTCTGGAGTGTTTCCGGTTCCTCAGACAAGAGAAGACTGGAGATATGAATGCATGTACATATGTATTTGCATATGCGTATATATTTGAATATATATATATATATATATATATATATATATATATATATATATATATATATATATATATATATATACACGCACGCACACACGCACATATATACTAGGTCTGATCAATAAGTATCTGGAATGTTGCCATAGTAGCGTAGCTAAAGCACGCAGAGTAAAGCCGCTTGGCACAGATTGACCTTGACCTCTGTAGTGCATGTGCACTAAGTTTTAACGTTCCAACTCACTTCCGCTGTTTACAGCAGTGCTTCAAAGTAACGTGTGTAACGAGTGATCGTCGCATTGACCATGACAGAGAATGTTGTCATGGTGATACCTGCTCAGAGGCCTACGCAAAGTTGCAGAGAGTGTATGCAGAGGAGTGTATGAGCCCACACAAGTATACGAGTGGTTCAGACGTTTCCAAGATGACCGAAAACTTGTCAATATTGACGAACGTTCTTGGAGAGCTGCAGCCAGTGGAACTGGGGAAAACATCGCAGATGTGCTAGCAGCTGTGAGAGGAAATCGTCGAATCACAATCCGTGAGTTATCAGAGGATGTGCAGATTAGTTACGGTTCAGTTCAGTCCATTATCACCGAAGATTTGTGTATGAGACGTGTATCTGTCAAATTTGTGCCAAAACTGCTTTCAGCAGACCAAAAGACACTCCGATTTCAGTTGCACATCTTGATTGTGTCGACAACGATGAAAACTTGCTGAAAACTTTGCGTCGGCCTCTGAGCAGGTATCATCAAGCTTTTGGCAAAATCTCAACTCAACTTTCTCTGTCATAGTCAATGCGACGAACACACGTCACACACGTTACTTCCAAGCACTGGTGTAAACAGCGGAAGTGAGCTAGAACGTTAAATCGTAGTGCGCATGCACAGCAGAGTTCAAGGTCAATCTGTACCAAGCGGTTTAAGCTTCGTTACTCGTTACTATGGCAACGGTTCGCATATTTATTGGTCAGATTACGTAACGCCGGTGTTAAAATGGGGGTAGCTGATGAAGGAAAATGTTCTCTATGTGGCCTGTGTGTTTTCTGTATTCTGGTTATTATTATTTTCTCGTCTACGTTTTGTTTGCAATGTCCTGTACCCAGATATGCACCTATATATACAGGTAGACGTAGGTAAGCACATACCTGTACGTATATATGCATATACTCATTTATTATTTGTTATATATATATATATATATATCTGTAAAAATACGTGACACTTATTCAGTAGCCATGATAAAACTCCGAGTTTTGGATGCCAGTGTAGGAGCCCACGCCAACATCTCTTCAGTTATCCGGCCAATTGAAAATTCCTGTCTTCAATTGGCCGGATAACTGAAGAGATGTTGGCATGGGCTCCCACCCTGGCATCCGAAACTCGGAGTTTTATCATGGCTACTGAATAAGTGTCACATATTTTTACAGACAAATTCCTCTATTTGCATAATATCGAGTTCTCTTTATTTCTTTTGTTGTCCTTCCTGTCAAATATATATATATATATGTATATATATATATATAAATAATAATAATAAATGGAGCAAAACGCATATAGTCAATTATATGCGTTTTCCTCCATTTATTATTATTCTTTATATCTACTCAAAATACATCACTTTAACATGGAATTTCTACCCATTAACCGGGTATGATATCCTAGTTTTTGTGTGATTTTTGCTACCCTGGTAACTATTAACATATTTGCATTATCGAAGTTTTTCAACCAAGATAATATTAATATATACATAAATTAAAATATATATATATATTCTTTTATTACTATATATACATATATATATATACACGCACATGCATATACGTGTGTGTGTACATATATATATACTCATGCATGCACGTGCATATTTATATATGCATTTATGCATGTGCGTATGTGTATGTGTCTGTGCACGCGCATGTTTGTTCACATTTCTTAGAAAGATTGCTGAGGTCAGTGTTGTCCATAACCTCCTGTCAACAACTTCTCGTTTCGAAGACATGCGAAATATGTTATTCTTTAACTGGAAAAAGAAATAAGGGTTACTGTCAGAAAGGATCAGCATGGAGAAACGAGTAACACGAAAGAAAAATTGAAAGAATATAGATATTAGATAGATAGATAGATAGATAGATAGATAGATAGATAGATAGATAGATACATACATACATACATACATACATACATACATACATACATACATAAAAATGTGCATGGCGTTACATTAAATAATGTTCCAAAAATTTAACAAAAACACAACAAACGGAAAATTCGTGGATAATTCCTGATCAATCAACGTCCAAAAGAGCATAAAAATTTCACACCTTTAATGATGATATTGTTCATATTTGGTGGCGCCAGCAGCGAGGAGCCACTGGGAATAACGATCGAACGTACAGGACACTGACGAAAACAAACACGACAAAATAAAATAATTATACATATACAACGAAAAAAGGCCGAGCGGCCGCAAGATGGAAGAATATGAAGCAACGCGAAGTAAAATGTCCTGTTGGACTGGAATCGAGAAAGGGGCAAACAGAAAATCAGAATGAAAGGTGAAGGAAACGAATCCTGTGAAAAGAAAAGATGGAAGAGTAGAGAGAAACGCGACTGACCGAGTCAAAGGTAGGGCGAAAAAGGAAATGGATGAGAGAGATGTGAATGGTCACGGGTCACGTGGTAGTGGGAGACGAGAGAAAGAGTGGAGGGCAAAGGGACAGAAGCAAAGGGAACACTGAAGAAAGTGTTAAAGAGAGAAAGAGAGAGGGAAAAAGATAGAAAGGGAGAGGTGTATATATATATATATATATATATATATATATATATATATATATATATATATATATAAATATATATAAATATATATATATATATATTCTTCTATTCTTTTTTTAATGTGTTTCAGCCAGGTGGCTGTGGTCATGTTGGAGCACCACTATGATTTTTTTTTTTGCACCCACTGCACAATCCTTCCGTGGCTTCTCTCCTCCGACTGATGCGATCCCATCAAAATTTTCGATCGCCTCTGGTGTATGAGGGAATTTGACACTGCAGCCCTCAACTGTGTCTCATGTCGACCCATTGGTTCGTCTGGTATTGTGGATAGGAGAGTGTCCAGCTTCTCAATCGTGCAAGTTTCTCAATTATTTTAACAGAGCATACTAGAGCTGTGGTCCTCGGAACCTTAGGCAATTGCAGTATCTGGTTCTTATATTAGATGCATTGGACGGTACCTTTGGTCCTATGCAATGGCTTCCAGTATGAGAAATTCATAAAACACTTGACGCCAAAATTAGGTACTAGTCCTTCCAGTATTTTCCACATGTAAATTATTACATATCTCTCACGTCTGCGCTCTGGGGAGTAAAGTCGTAGTTATTTTAGCCTCTCCCTGTAATTCATCTGTTGGACTGTAACAATCTTTTTAGTGCAGTGATGCTGGATTGCTTCAAGCTCCGTTGTTAGCTTCACACCTTGTGCTGACCACAGCTGAGAGCAGTAGTCTAGGCGGCTGAGGACAAAGGTCTTCCGTAGAGTCAACATGACTTCTTGATCTCTTGTCCTGAATGTCCTTAGTATCCATCCTACCAGTTGTCTGCACTTTGCTGCCAACTTGGTAATGTGCATGTGAAATAGTGCATTATTACACATACTGATGCCCAGGTCTCTCACTGTTTGTGACTCTGGGGTTGTACCTCCGGGTCCTGTAAATGCCGGTTGTAGAGCAATTGTGATCTTATAGCGCAGTGTTTGAAATTTTTCAGCATTAAATTGCATATCATTTTGCTCTGCCCACATGTATATTGCATTAAGGTCGTTCTGCAGGTTTACGACATCATTAGGATACTTTATTGCCTGTGATAATTTTTTATCATCGGCGTAGCTAGTGACAGTGGCTGTCTGAGTGACTGTGAGCATGTCAAAGAGGGCTACTATAAACATTAATGGCCCTAAGACAGTTCCCCGTGGGACACCGCTCAAAATTTTTGTTTCCCTAGAGAGTGCACCATTGGCTGCAACTGTCTAACTTCTATCGTTTAGGAAGTCATGCAGTCACTCTCCTAATTTACCAGCTATACCAAGGTTTCGCAACTTGTGACATATCATGCCATGATCAACTTTGTTCAAGACCTTTACAAAGTCAAGATATATCACGATATTTGAATGGTCGAGCAACTGCTTCAGGACCCAGTCATAATGCCGTAAGAGCTGTGTGAGGCAGCTTCTGCCTGGACAGAAGCCATGCTGAGTATCGTTCAGCAAGTCATTTTCTTCTAGGAATGTAATTAGTTTCTTTCTAGGAATGTAATTAGTTTCTATCTAGGAATGTAATCAGATTCGCTCCATGACTTTGCTGATATGTGAAGAAGTCAGAGAGATGGGTCTGTAGATTTTGGCCTCTTCTCTACCTTTATGGATAGGGCGATGCTTTCTTTTAGCTCTTTGGGAAGTTTAACACTTGCAAGGAAACTCTGGAAGAGTATCCGAAGTGGTCCCGCTAATTCCTGTTTATATGACTTTAAGAGAACAACTGGGAAACCATCGGAGCCGGTTGCTGAGTTTGAGCACATTTTGTCTATGGCCGCTATTATATCTTCCTCTTCAATGTCAATGAAGGTAATAGCTGCTGCTTTTTCTGCAGGGTTGCATAGTCAAAGATATCAGCTGAGGTTTTTTTTTTATCTGCATATGACTCAGTAGAGGGGTATAAACACCTTTAAATTGTACACTGAGAACTTCATTTATCCTTTTGGGGTCCGCAGTCAGTGAGCCATTCAATTGGAGCAGGGGTCCTATTTTGTACTGTGGCGGTTTCCTTTGCAAATTTATAGAAAGTCTTGGGGTTTGTTTTTATACTTTCTACAGCTCTCTTCTCGTTCTCTGCTCTTACCTTTTCATGGGAGAGTTTAATTTTGCTTTCAATTTCCAGCAGTGTCTGTCTTAATTTAGACTTTTTACTATCTTTCAGTTCTCTATTTAACTGGTTTGAGATCTTTGTGCTGTGTCTCATAAGGATTGCATGCAGCAAGGTCTTTCAGGTAGAGAAATTTGTCTCTGCTACCTGTTCGCAATAGGCACCCCGATATTCAGTAGGAATATGGGTGTGATATCTGTGCAGGAGTTACTGGTGTTAGTGGTGGCCATCCTGGATCCATTATCTGGGGTGGTCTCAGGTATTGGCTTATATGGCTTTGATTCTGCATCTTTTGTAGCCACGTTAACTACCACACTATTTTCTGGGCCATGCTGAAAAAAGCTTGCTGTTCAGTAGCTGCAGTTCGCACAGCCTCTGCAAATTGCCTTTTGTGAGGAACAGAGGCTGTGTGTGAACTCCTTTCCTTATGAGGCCTGTTGGTTCTTGTTGGTGGATTATGGGTTCGTAGGTCCAAGTTTTTTGGTTTCCCCTTTCTGCGTTCCTGTTTGATTTGTCGTGGATAGTTATCCTGCTTGTTAATCTGGTATACAAATATATATATATATATATATATATATATATATATATATATATATATATACATATATGTATATATACATACATAATACATACATACATATATACATACATACATATATACATACATACGTATGTACGTACATACATACATAAATATACGCATATTTGCATTCTAGCACGTCATGTGTTTATGTCTTAATGTAAAGAAATATTGGCTACACATGCTCTCGGTCCAGAATTTAAAGAATTCGTTCAAAAAAATAAGGCAAATTTTACGAAAATACACGGAAATACTGCTTATATTGCTTATGTGTATGTGCTTATATATGCCTATCTCTGTATATGTGTACGTGCATGTATAAATGTGTACTTGTATCCGTGCGTACGTTACATATATATGTATATACTGTAATTTTCTTAAAGCATTGCTTGGACAATTTTGTTGGGAAATAAGGATCTTTATGGTTACCGTCACTGTTTCCAATTTTGTTCCAATTGTTTTCAAATTTGGTATATGGATTAAGTTTTATATACTAATTAATTAAAACGTTATTAGCCTTTAAAATTTGCAAAATTTGGGTATTTTAGCCAATCAGAAGCAAGTGTTTTACACATCACCGTGAAGTTCTGTTAGCATATATATCTGTTAGCAAAGAAGCACCACGTGTTCCATAGCTGATTCTGAAAAACTTTGTTTCCATAGTAACCAAAGATGCTGCGTATACGCACAAAGAGTGTAACCACCAAATTGAGTGTAATCAATAAATTGAGAGTATCTGGGCATCTTTAAAGCGTGGAAACAAACGCCGGTGTGGGACACATCGTTCCCTGGTTCATTCGTATCTTTGTGAACTTATGTGGAGAAGGAGATATGAGAAAGATAATTTATTTTATATAATCCTAGAGTGTATTGCAAGCTTTCGTTCTTGAGTTTTTTAACTAATAATTGTCTGTTTTAAGCAATGTTTTGACTGCTATTTCTAGCAACTCCTGTTGGTTTGCTCGTAGCTTTTAAATATTTAATTTGCTTGCGAATCTTTTAATATTTTTCAGTTTACTGTAGCTAGTGTAATGCTTTGACACGCCAATCTCCCCCACCTTTTCTCGCTACTGTGACAGATGATGGAAGAGGCAGCGGACGCGCTGTTTTCTGATTGGCTGAACATTCTGAGAATTATCAAACTTTGAACAAACTTTGAAACAAATTATCAAACTTTGTAACATTTTCGCAAAATTCTTCTGGAATAAATGAATAACAAATTCGGATTCAGCGTCAAAAATTACATCTATATGATTCATTATAAATTTGTTTTTAAGATTTTGACATGCGATGACGATAACCACAAAGATCCGGGAATTAAAAGAAGTAGTAGTCGTTACTTCGGCTGCTATGATTTCAAATTCACCTGGAAACAATACATTATGACTCTAAATATGAAACAGTTCTATATTTAAGAGATGAGGAATTATGTACATTATTTACATTTGTCCTCATCTTGTTTGTTGTTAACACAATGTTTCGGCTGATATACCCTCCAGCATTCATCAGGTGTCTTGGGGAAATTTCGAACTTGGGTTCTCATTCCTAAGGTATTTTTCGATGTTATTATTATTATTATTATTATTATTATTATAATTATTATTATTATTATCATTATCATCATCATCATCATCATCATCATCATCATCATCATCATCATCATCATCATCATTATTATTATTATTATTATTATTATTATTATTATTATTATTATTCAGGTCACTGCTTGGAATCGAACTCGGAATCTTGGGGTTAGTAACCACTACGCCATATACCCATGGGCAATTATGAAGTGAATTTTAGGGCGTATAAATCTAATATTTTCCTATCCTTCCTTAATACCTGTTTCCATATACTACTCATATCCGCACACGGTCTGCTTAGGAGGTTGTTGTGTCCAAGTATATGGTGCTGCTTCTTTTAGTTTTCGTATTTTCCAGTGGTGTTCTCTGTCTATTATTTTAACTTCATCCCACAGGATGAAGTGGTCTCCATTTTTCCATAATAATAATAATAATAATAATAACAACATCGAAAAATACCTTAGGAAAACCCAGGTTCGAAATTTCCCCATGACACCTGATGAATGCTGGAGGGTATTAAATTCATACTCTGATAATGCTCAACCAACTTGCCTCAAACAAAAGTAATCTCTTAGAAATATAAGCTGCCATAAAGTCTTGTCATCAACAGCTTGCTTACATCAAAGGAGAAAGATTGCTGCAACAATAAATAGTATTCTATGAAATGCTCGAAAGCTACCAGTATATTAATTTAGGATTATACAGTAACGTAGTGTGAAGGATGTTGCTGTATCAGAAATGTTATACAAAAAACCTTTCCACGCTTTAATTAACTTCTTGTAAATATATATATCACTTGAGCTGTGATAATGTCTAATATAGGCAAATTTACCACCATTAGCCCCGAGGCTTTGCAATAAAATATACCATAGTGATAGCTACGGAGAATTTTGGGGTTTCAGTAATCGATTGAATTGACTGCATCATGATTCTTGAATATTCCCTGTATAACTGTAGAGATCGAAGTGAAGCTTTAGGCGTTGGCACTGCTGTTAATTACAGCAGTGAACGCCGTAATCCTAGAACAGATATTAAGGAACATATGAATCATATAGATCACTGACAATCTTATGGCTCAGAATCTAACTGACGTAGTTTACTGTCTCCCCATCGCCACAACTATTACTAGAATGATATACAGATTCCAATGCTTTGAGATGTGGAGTTTATATTATGCTTATTAGCAGCAGTTCCAACAATATCCATCATCAAGACAAGCTTAGCATTCCAACGGCAGACATTGCTGACAGTAACACGTTTCATCTAATTAGAAACCAAATGTACTTCAGATCACCTCCTAACGTCTAAAGAAAAGGACATCTGAGACAATGTAGTTGACCTGCTAGAAATAAGAGCCAAATCTCTTTCAGATGACATTCTAACGTCTAAATAAAGGGAAAGACATTTTAGACAATATAGTTGACCTGCTAGAAATAGAAATCAAATTTCCTTCAGACCACATCCCTACATCTAAATAAAGAGAACATTTGAGCCAATGTAGTTGGCCTGCAATAAATAGGAGCTAAATCCCTTTCAAATCATCCTAACGTCTAAAAAAATAGGAAAGACGTTTTAGGAAATGTACTTGACCTGCTAAACATAGGAGCCAAATTCCCTTCAAATCACATCCGGACGTCTAAATAAAGGGAAGGGTATTTAAAACAATGTAGTTTACTTACTAGGAACAGGAGCCAAATTTCCTTCAGATCATATCCTAATGTCTAAAAAACGAGAAAGGGCATTTTCGACAATGTAGTCCTACATAACAATATAGTTCTAAAAAGACGAAAAACTCATAGTTGGAATGCTGTTGACATAAATCTATTGGACCAGGACTAATCTAGGTAAAAGTAACAACTGGCTGTCATATTTTACACAAATTGTAAATGAGCTAACAAGAGAAGTCTATATTCTTAACCCTGCCCTGGTAGTTTCAAGTATAGATACATCAGATTATAAATCTCTGCTGGAGAAACTCGATTCTCTACTGTTCCAGTACTAGTTATCTAAAAAAGCAAACAATAGGGCCATGAAAGGTGGCCCTAAATTAAATGATTGTTCAACTATTTATCGTGAAATGTACCCTGAGAGGCATGCAGATGGGTTAAATGGAGATATATAAATTCTGGGAAAACGCTTCCTAAAATAAAACCATCAGTGAAAAGGTGACTGACAAACTTGGTTTCTATGAAAAATGCAGAATAGCTTCTCGAAGGTACCCAAGCATATCACAGCTACAATCATTCTCTCTCTATCTTTCTGTTTCTCTCTCTCTCTCTCTCTCTCTCTCTCTCTCTCTCTCTCTCTCTCTCTCTCTCTCTCTTCTCTCTCTCTCTCTCTCTCTCCCTCTCTCTCTCTCTCCCTCTCTCTCTCTCTCTCTCACTTACTCACTCTCCCTCTCTTCTTTTCTCTCTCCTAAAATGACAACTCATATCTATGTACATATTGCACATATTGTCACTGCGAAAACAAAAAGTCAATAGCTCTTACCAGAAGTTGGGAATAGGCTGAGAATTAAATGCGTATTCTGATAATGCTCAATCAACTTGCCTCAAACAAAATTAATCTCTTAGAAATATAAGCTGCCATAAAGTCTTGTCATCAACAGCTTGCTTACATCACAGGAGAAAGATTGCTGCAACAATAAATAGTATTCTATAAAATGCTCGAAAGCTACAGTATATTAATTTAGGATTATACAGTTACAGAGTGTGAAGGATGTTGCTGTATCAGAAATGTTATACATAAAACCTCACTTTCGACGTCTGATTCCAAACCCTAGACTGTAAAGGAGTTTCTTCAACGCGGCTATTTGTATATGGGAGAAACTCTTTAGCTACAATTAGTCTATATGTACCAATATCTAAGTTTGACCGCTTGGAAAGCTGATTTAATGTAAAAACACAATGCCTCAATTGTTACGTGAGGTAGCTCCTACATGGATAGAAACCGTGCTGTAACTTTTCGAATTATTTTCTGAAAGCGTAACTAATTTCTTTTTGCTAATTCGTTTTATATCACAGTGATAGAGCTGCAATTTTTAATATCTGCTTTGCTTCATAGCTTGTAGATAAGAAATATCTCCTTTTCAACTTTTGGGGAATTCTAAGAAAGCTTTGGAAAAGTATTTGAAGAGGTTTGACAAGAAACTTTTTGCAGGTTTTTCAGAAAAATTATCGGGAAACAGTTAGAATCACTTGCTCAGTTCAGGTTAATTTCAATCTCTGGCAGATTTTGTAGTTATCACATATTTTATAACGATGTATTTTATAAATTTCTGTACAAAGTTACAGTATTTGTTGCGTATTGAATCGTTCGAGATTCGCTTACCTTTCAAGAGTCTGTGATAAGTTATAAATGCACTAAGATTGTTTCTTTAACACAACTACAGAAAATTTTGGTGTTGCCTTATTTCTGTGGAAGCATTTTATTGTATCTTTAATTTATCCGAATGACATTCTGAAATTGACTCCTTCCTGACAATGCCTTGGGCTTATGAGAATTTTACAATCCTTGGAAATGATATCTTTATGAACCTTGACCTTCCTCTCTTAGACATAATCCATTCAACTGAATTCTTGATATAAACTGATTCACTTTCATGTCGTATA